>NC_091357.1:13175798-13265798 GCF_038502225.1 Cherax quadricarinatus | reverse complement strand
CCTGTTGGTTTAGCTGGCTGGTTGTCTGGCGTAGCTGGTTGGCTGGTCTGTCTGGCTGGTTTAACTGGCTACATGGTTTAGCCTTCTAGCTCACTGGCTAGCTGTGTGGTTTAGCTTACTAGCCAGCTAAGTGGTTGTTTGCTTTAGTTACTAGCCAGATGGCTGACTGGTTTAGCAAACTTTCTGGATGAATTAGTTGATTGGCTGTGTGGCGTAACTGATTGCACCAGCTGACTGCCTCCCCAGATCAGCTGGAAAAATTTATATATCTTTTCAAACAGTGAAGGAGGGAGTGTACATGCCATATATATATATATATATATATATATATATATATATATATATATATATATATATATATATGTGTGTGTGTGTGTGTGTGTGTGTATGTGTGTGTGTGTGTGTGTGTGTGTGTGTGTGTGTGTGTGTGTGTGTGTGTGTGTGTATAAGCATATACACAGACAGGTGTATATTTTAGTGTGTACACAAATAGTTCACTGGAAGCCATATTTTAGATATTAAAGTGTCTTTGGCTGGTGGTTTCCAGTTTACGTGCAACCTTAATGACCCTCATGTAGTCGACAAACTTTACTGACCCCTTGTGTAGTCGACAAACTTTAGTGACCCCTTGTGTAGTCGACAGACTTTAGTGACCCCTAGTGTAGTCGACAAACTTTAGTGACCCCTTGTGTAGTCGACAGACTTTAGTGACCCCTAGTGTAGTCGACAGACTTTAGTGACCTCTTGTGTAGTCGACAGACTTTAGTGACCCCTTGTGTAGTCGACAGACTTTAGTGACCCCTTGTGTAGTCGACAGACTTTAGTGACCCCTTGTGTAGTCGACAGACTTTAGTGACCCCTTGTGTAGTCGACAGACTTTAGTGACCCCTTGTGTAGTCGACAGACTTTAAACCCCAAAAAGCAAGCAGAAAGATAAGCAAACACAGAGAACAGAGGAAGTGCAATAAGAGAAAGGTTCAGTGAATAGGTTGAACACAATACACAATAAACACAAGCTACACACTCCAGCTTTTTCAAACCGTGAACCCGGAGGGCAAAAATCTGAACCCCCGGATATGCAGGAACTTTAGAGTTCAGTTCAGAGGTGGAACCTCTTGCTAGGAGGAACTAGAGCGTCGTACAGGAGACTGTGAACCCCCTAGCTCAAGCTAGGAAAGGGACGAGGGGTTCTTTTCAAGGGAGAAACGAGGGGTGAATCACTGCTTTGGTGTTGTGATACTGGAGCTACCTTCCCTTTCTCGGATCAAACCTGATTATCTCTCTTTCCCAAGGAACTGTGTGATCCTTGCATAATTAATGCTTCGCGATAAAAATAAATGAATAAATAAATAAATAAATAAATAATAATAATAATAATAATAATAATAATAATAATAATAATCTTAACTTTTTACATAACATTAAAGTAATCTTTAACAAAAAAGTTTATTCTACATTACTGAAAGCTGAACCTCACATACAGTAGAGAATTAAGGCCTGAGCTTGCTACCACCTGCAGCTCATAAGACTGCCATCCTCACGAGCCCCTTTGGGGCGGGGCAGATGGCAGACCAGAGGCCTAGCTTCTTCCTACGAGCCCCATGAGGGCGGGAAATATGGCTAGGCCTGGGGATACTTGGTCCCAAAGATGAGGAGGTACTTGTACCTCCTCCCATGGGAGACTTAAGTCTCGAGACACTCCCCAGATAGGGAGCCAAGGCCGGGTCACCACTACTTGGAAAAGACCCGGGCCGGGAGAATACCGGCGAATAAAAAAAAAAAAAAAAAAAAAAACATACGGTAGACATCGACACCACGCCCAGCCCTTCTAGGGTAGGGTAGGTGCCTGAGCCCGAGCTTTCAGCTCATAAGACTGTCATTCCCATTAGCCCCCTTGGGGCGGGGATGGCAGACCAGAGAGGCCTAGCTTACATAAGAACATAAGAACGAAAGAACACTGCAGAAGGCCTACTGGCCCATGCGAGGCAGGTCCAAGTCTCCTACCGGCTTAAGCCAATACACCCAACCTAGTCAGGTCAGGTCACATTGACTTAAGGGAGGAACACGGCAACCGACCTGGTAGCACAAGCTAATCAGGTCCAACTCACACCCACCCACATCCACTCATGTATTTATCCAACCTATTTTTAAAGCTACACAACGTTCTGGCCTCTATAACTGTACTCGGGAGTTTGTTCCACTCATCCACAACTCTATTACCAAACCAGTACTTTCCTATATCCTTCCTGAATCTGAATTTTTCCAACTTATAACCATTGCTGCGAGTCCTGTCTTGGCTAGATATTTTCAGCACACTATTTACATCCCCTTTATTTATTCCTGTCTTCCATTTATACACCTCAATCATATCCCCCCTAATTCTACGTCTTTCTAGAGAGTGCAGATTCAGGGCCCTTAGTCTATCCTCATAGGGAAGGTTTCTGATACATGGGATCAACTTTGTCATCCTCCTTTGTACATTTTCCAGAGAATTTATATCCATTCTGTAATACGGTGACCAAAACTGTGCAGCATAATCTAAATGAGGCCTAACCAAGGATGTATAGAGTTGAAAAACAACCTGAGGACTCCTATTATTTATACTTCTTGATATGAAGCCAAGGATTCTATTAGCTTTATTGCGAACACTTATGCACTGTTGTCTTGGTTTCAGATTACTGCTAACCAGAACTCCTAAATCTTTTTCGCAATCCGTAATATTAAGATCTACATTATTTAGTTTATATGTGGCATGGTTATTGTCCTGTCCAACATTTAGAACTTTGCATTTGTCTATATTAAACTGCATCTGCCACTTCTCCGACCACTGCATCAGTCTATTCAAATCTTCCTGGAGTGCTCGAATGTCCTCGTCAGAATGAATTCGACGGCCTATTTTGGTGTCATCGGCAAACTTGCCGATGTCGCTCTTTATGCCCTCATCTATGTCGTTTATGTAGATTGTGAACAGCAGGGGGCCCAACACCGACCCCTGTGGAACACCGCTCGTGACGCTTCCCCACTCTGATTTCTCCCCATTTATGCAAACTCTCTGCTGCCTATTTGTCAACCATGCCTCTATCCAGGAAAAAATTTCTCCTATTCCATGTGCTTTAATTTTCCTCAATAGTCTCTGATGTGGGACCCTGTCAAAAGCCTTACTGAAGTCCATATACACAATATCATATTCATTACCATGATCTACCTCCTCAAATACCTTAGTGAAAAAAGTTAATAAATTCGTAAGGCAGGAACGCCCCTTTGTAAAACCATGCTGAGATTCGTTGATTAATTTATGCTTTTCAAGGTGGCTACGAACTGCCTCGGCAATTATTGATTCCATAAATTTTCCCACTATGGAGGTTAGGCTTATTGGTCTATAGTTCGAAGCTAAGGACCTGTCACCTGTTTTGAAAATAGGTATCACATTTGCCATTTTCCACTTATCTGGCACCATGCCAGTTTGTAGTGATATGTTGAAAAGATTAGCCAAAGGTGTGCTAAGCTCCTCTTTACATTCCTTTAGAACCCTTGCATACAGTTCATCAGGGCCTGGGGATTTGTTAGGTTTTAATTTATCTATTTGCCTAAGGACCATGTCACTTGTGACCCTAATCGTGCACAGTTTATTATCGTCCTGTTCTACATAATTTATCATTACTGGAATATCGCTGGTATCTTCCTGTGTAAAAACTGAGAGGAAGTATGTGTTAAAAATTCTACACATTTCCTTATCACTGTCAGTGAGCTGACCCGAGGAACTTTTGAGTGGGCCTATCTTGTCCCTGATCTTACTTCTGTATACCTGAAAGAATCCTTTTGGGTGTCTTCGATTCTCTTGCAACTTTAACCTCATAATCTCTTTTTGCTTTTCTAATTCCCTTTCTTATTTCTCTCTTTAACTGAATATATCGATTTCTTAATTGACCCTCTCCTCTTTTGATTTGCCTATATATGCCTCTCTTTTGACCAATCAGATATTTTAATCTATTGTTCATCCATTTAGGATCATTTTT
Organism: Cherax quadricarinatus; assembly: GCF_038502225.1. Classification (NCBI taxonomy): domain Eukaryota; kingdom Metazoa; phylum Arthropoda; class Malacostraca; order Decapoda; family Parastacidae; genus Cherax; species Cherax quadricarinatus. Next base: position 13,261,782 of record NC_091357.1, on the reverse strand, counting down.
GTTTGATCTGATTTCCCTATTTGGAACATAATTTGACTGAGCAGCTAGAACTATGCCCTGGAAAGCATCATATCGGCAACCATCACCACCTACCTGACCCTTAGTCAGGTCATTCCAGTTCAGCCCACCTAAGTAATTTTTCAGTTCTATGAAATCAGCCAAGCGAAAGTCGGGGACGGAGACTTGATTGTCATTATTAGGGGAATTCCATGATATATTAAAACTGAGTGATTTGTGATCACTTTCCCCAAGCTCATCATTAACCTCAAGATTATTAATTAGTGTTTCCCTACTGGCAAGAACCAAGTCAAGGAGGTTATTTCCCCTAGTTGGCTCTGTCACAAACTGTTTTAAAAAACAATCCTGGATCGTATCAAGAAAGTCACCTGACTCTAAATTTCCTGTCAAATTGCTCCAGTCAATCTGTCTATAGTTGAAATCTCCCATTAGCACAACATTTTCGTATGTAGATACCTTACGAATTTCGTCCCATAGAAGTTTACTGCACTCCCTATCAAGATTTGGGGCCCTGTAAATCACACCCAAAATTAGTTTTTCTCGGCCCTCGAGAAGCTGTAACCAAACAGATTCAGTGGCTGACGCTTCTAATTTAATATCTTGTCTAACACAACAATTTAAATTGTCTCTGACATACATCGCTACTCCACCACCTTTCCTGTTGACCCTGTCAGTGTGGAATAATTTATAGCCTTGTATGTGACATTCAGAGGGCATCTCTCTATCTTTCAGATTGAGCCAGGTCTCTGTTATAGCAATAATATCTATGTTTCCTGCACTTGCAATTAATCTTAGCTCATCTATCTTATTTCTTACACTCCTGCTATTAGTATAGTAAACCTTAAGGGAGCTAGTCCCTTGCTGCCCTCTGCTGTCCCCCTTTGTTTTCTGACCTGATCTATTGTCTTTATTTATAACTTCATGCTGAATGCCTTTTATACATTTACTGTTTCCAACCCTAGTGTTGCAACCTGCTTGTTTCCCACACACACACCCATACTTCTATCTTCCATCAGTTTAAAATCATAGGCATTTCACCAATGGCCTTCTCAATCGAGTCTGCAAGTGCTACCACCCCTGCCCCAGAGAGATGTACCCCATCCCTTGCATACATATCATGTTTGCCATAAAAGTTGGTCCAGTTGTCAATGAATGGGATTGCAAGTTCCTTGCAGTATCTGTCTAGCCAGCAATTTACACCAATTGCCCTAGACAACCATTCATTTCCTACTCCCCTTCTAGGCAAGATGCTACATATGATTGGGATCCCTCCCTTAGACTTAATGAAATCTATAGCTGACCTGTACTTATCTAGCAGCTCTTCTCTCCTACCCTTTCCAATATCATTTCCACCAGCACTGAGACAGATAATGGGCTTGTTCCCATTACCTGACATGATATTATCCAGCCTGTTGACAATGTCCCCAACACCAGCTCCAGGGAAGCACACTCTATCTCTCATCTTCTTATTCCTGTTACAAAAAGCACGGTCAATATATCTTACCTGAGAGTCACCAACCACAAGAATGCGCTTACCTCCATTAGCAGGGGCAGTAGTACCCTTACCTTCACTGGCCACTGAAGTACATTCATCCTGAAGAACAGAGAAGCGATTTCCTACCTTCAGATCTTCACTCTTAACTTTCCTTACTCTGATGCGCCTCCCATTACTGTGAACCACTCGCCACTTGTAGCAGGTGCTGGGCTGCACCTCACTGCTGGTAGCCGTTGCTACCTCCCACCTACAGCCTCCTCACAGCGAGAGACAGACTGCACCTCACTGCTAGAAGCCTCATTCCCCACAACTCCAGCCACCTCACACTCTCTCCCAGACCCATTGAGGTGGACCTTCAGCCTCCTAATCTCCTCCTGGAGAAGCAAGACCTCCTCCTTCAACTCTCCAACCTCAATTTTTAAAACACTGCAGAAGCAAGCCATGCTTTGTAACCGTCCACGCTAATCCCCAAAGCAGCTCAGGGTCTGTGACCTCACGTGACGACTTAGGTCTCAGACACTCCCTAGAGAGGGAGCCAAGGCCGGGCCACCACTTGGAAAAAGCCCGGGCCGGGAGAATACCGGCGAATCTTCAATAATAATAATAACTACAGTAGACAATGTTGTAGACTTTGAACCTTCTCCACAATAAAGATACCCAAGTGTCTAATTGATTATCCTGTCGATTCTCTAAATCATTCGTCTACATTCCTGTCGGACACAGCAACATCTTGGGATCTTGATCCAGGGAATTCTTCACTTATCAAACATACACATGATCTAGTTCCACCTGTGGATTTATCCAAGGTGACACCGCCTACCAGTGCTGCACCTCACTTGTCTGCAGTACTTAAGCGCATTCTTTGCGAGTATTCTTATCAAGACTGATGGACTGAACACATCGACTCCAGGCTGAGGGACTGATTACCTCAAACTCCTGATCTTCAACCATTCTTTTCTGTATTGGACTGAGGAAATCATTGGTTGGCGAAACGTTTCCACAATAGAGATACCCAAGCGTATAAATCATCATCCTGTCGGTTCACTGAACCATTCATCTACACTGGTAGCGCACTCAGCTGACACATTGAGGTCCGTGGTTCGATCCCCGGTACAGGTGGAAACCTCGGACGTGTTTCCTTAAGACACCTGTTGTCCCTGTTCACCTAGCAGTAAAATAGGTACCTGAGTGTTAGTCGACTGGTGTGGGTCGCATCCCGGGGAGAAAATTAACCTAATTTGCCCGAAATGCTCAGCATAACAAGGGACTTTCTATATAGTAGTATGTCATTGATGTCAGCTAGGCCTGTATACCCTTGTACATGTACTTGTAAGAATAAAAATTATTATTGTTATTATTATTATTATACTATTAATATTACTCCTTCTCTTCTACTTTCGTTACCTCCAGTAACCTCCCCAGCTCTTGACTTGCATTAACCTTCCCAGCTCTTGACTTACATTAACCTCCCCAGCTCTTGACTTACATTAACCTCCCCAGCTCTTGATTTACATTAACCTCCCCAGCTCTTGACTTACATTAACCTCCCCAGCTCTTGACTTACATTAACCTCCCCAGCTCTTGACTTACATTAACCTCCCCAGCTCTTGATTTACATTAACCTCCCCAGCTCTTGACTTACATTAACCTCCCCAGCTCTTGACTTACATTAACCTCCCCAGCTCTTGATTTACATTAATATTCCCAGCTGGTAGGTAAGACACATAGGCAACTTTATTCCGAAACGTTTCGCCTACACAGTAGGCTTCTTCAGTCGAATACAGAAAGTAGGCAGGAACAATAGAGATGTGAAGACGATGTAATCAGTCCATCACCCTTGAAGTCGTAGAATTTGAGGTTGTCAGTCCCTCAGCCTGGAGAAGTTCATTTCCATAGTCAGGAACTATCTGAAGATCAAGCGACAGTGCGGAGACTTAAATACTGTCGAAAGGAGAGGTGCAGAGTAGTAGTAGTAATAGTAGTGAGAATGTAGCCACTGAGAGGTCAGGTCCCTCTCAGATCCAACAGTTCTCACTTGAAAGGGTTGTCCAAGGTGTTTTCTGTACCAAGAGGCCATGTGTTGCAGTGTCTGACAAGATGAACATCAAAATGGTATACAATACCGACAGGTTGGTAGGTAAGACACATAGGCAACAGTTAGGCAACTTTATTCCTAAACGTTTCGCCTACACAGTAGGCTTCTTCAGTCGAATACAGAAAGTAGGCAGGAACTATAGAGATGTGAAGACGATGTAATCAGTGGCTACATTCTCACTACTATTACTACTACTATTCTGCACCTCTCCTTCCGACAGTATTTAAGTCTCCGCACTGTCGCTTGATCTTCAGATAGTTCCTGACTATGGAACTGAACTTCTCCAGCCTGAGGGACTGACAACCTCTAAATTCTACGACTTCAAGGGTGATGGACTGATTACATCGTCTTCACATCTCTATTGTTCCTGCCTACTTTCTGTATTCGACTGAAGAAGCCTACTGTGTAGGCGAAACGTTTCGGAATAAAGTTGCCTAACTGTTGCCTATGTGAACCATACCCCCGGCCGGGATTGAACCAGCGGTCATAGAGTTGCAATCGTGTCATTACGATTTCTTGAGTCATGTTGCCTATGTGTCTTACCTACCAACCTGTCGGTATTGTATACCATTTTGATGTTAATATTCCCAGCTCTTGACTTACATTAACCTCCCCAGTTCTTCACTTACATTAACCTCCACAACTCTTGATTTACATTCACCTCCCCATCTCTTGACTTACATTAACCTCCGCAGGCATCTAGATATGAAAATGTTGTGATAATGGGAGATTTTAACTTTAGACAAATTGATTGGAACAATATGACAGGAAATTTTGAGTCTAGTGACTTTCTTGATACGGTTCAGGATTGCTTTTTAGAACAGTCTGTGACAGAACCAACTAGAGGAAACAATCTGCTTGACTTGGTTCTTGCCAACAAAGATTCACTAATTAATAATCTTGAGGTTAATGATGAGCTTGGGGAAAGTGACCACAAATCACTTAGTTTCAATATATCATGGAATTACCCAGATAACTGCAATCATATCTCTGTCCCAGATTTTCGCTTGGCCGACTTCATGGGACTGAAAAATTACCTGGGTGGGCTAAATTGGGATGTCTTGCCTATGGGTCAGGTAGGTGATCTTGGTTGCCAATATAACGTTTTTCAGAGCATAGTTCTAGCTGCCCAGACAACTTCTGTTCCAAGTAGGGAAATTAGATCTAACAAAAATGATCCCAAATGGAAGAACAATAGATTAAAATATTTCATTGGTCAAAAGAGAGGCATATATAGGCGTATCAAAACAGTGGATGGGCAGTTAAGAAATTAATATATTCAATTAAAGAGAGAAAGAAAGGAATAAGAAAAGCAAAAAGGGATTATGAGGCTAAGGTCGCAAGGGATTCAAAGACTAACCCAAAAGGGTTCTTTCAGGTATACAGAAGTAAGATTAGGGACAAGATTGACCCACTTAAGAATAACTCTGGTCAGATCACTGACAGTGATAAGAATATGTGTGAAATTCTCAATACCTACTTCCTCTCAGTTTTCACCCAGGAAAATGCTAGCGATATTCCTGAATAGATTATGTAGAACAGGATGATAATAAACTATGTACGATTGTGGTAACTAGTGACATGGTCCTCAGACAAATAGAGAAACTAAAACCTAACAAATCCCCAGGCCCTGATGAACTGTTTGCAAGGGTGTTAAAGGAATGTAAAGAGGAACTTAGCATACCTTTGGCTAATATTTTTAACATATCACCACAAACTGGCATAGTGCCTGATAAGTGGAAAATGACAGATGTAATACCTATTTACAAGGCAGGTGACAGGTCCTTGGCTTCGAACTATAGACCAATAAGCCTTACCTCCACAGTGGGAAAATTTATGGAATCAATAATTGCCTAAGCAATTCGTAGCCATCTTGATAGGCACAGATTGATTAATGAATCTCAACACGGTTTTACAAAGGGGCGTTCCTGTCTTACGAATTTACTAACTTTTTTCACTAAGGTGTTTGAGGAGGTAGATCATGGTAATGAATATGATATTGTGTATATGGACTTCAGTAAGGCTTTCGATAGAGTTCCACATCAGAGGCTATTGAGGAAACTTAAGGCACACGGAATAGGAGGAAAAAATTTTTCCTGGGTAGAGGCATGGCTGAGAAATAGGCAGCAGAGAGTTTGCATAAATGGGGAGAAATCAGAATGGGGGCACGTCACAAGCGGCGTTCCTCAGGGGTCAGTGTTGGGCCCGTTGTTGTTCGCAATTTACATAAACGACATGGATGAGGGAATAAATAGCGACATAAGCAAATTTGCTGATGACACCAAAATAGGGCACTCAGTTCTTTCTAATGAGGACATTAGAGCACTCCAGGATGATTTGAATAGACTGATGCAATGGTCGGAGAAGTGGCAGATGCAGTTTAATATAGACAAATGCAAAGTTCTAAATGTTGGACAGTTAAATAACCATGCCACATATAAACTAAATAATGTAGATCTTAATACTGATTGCGAAAAGGATTTAGGAGTTCTGGTTAGCAGTAATCTAAAACCAAGACAACAGTGCATTAATGTTCGCAATAAAGCTAACAGAATTCTTGGCTTCATATCTAGAAGTATAAATAATAGAAGTCGTCAGGTTGTTCTTCAACTCTATATATCCTTGGTTAGGCCTCATTTGGACTATGTTGCTCAGAATGGATATAAATGCTCTGGAAAATGTACAGAGGAGGATGACAAAGATGATCCCATGTATCAGAAATCTTCCCTATGAGGACAGACTGAGGGCCCTGAATCCGCACTCTCTCGAAAGGCGCAGAATTCGGGGGGATATGATCGAGGTGTATAAATGGAAAACAGGAATAAATAAAGGGGATGTAAATAGCGTGCTGAAAATTTCCAGCAAAGACAGGACTCGCAGCAATGGAAAAATTCAGATTCAGGAAGGATATAGGAAAGCACTGGTTTGGTAATAGAGTTGTGGATGAGTGGAACAAACTCCCGAGTACAGTTATTGAGGCTAAAATGTTGTGTAGTTTTAAAAATAGGTTAGATAAATACATGAGTGGGTGTGGGTGGGTGTGAGTTGGACCTGACTAGCTTGTGCTACTAGGTCTGATGCCGTGCTTTTTCCTTAAGTGGAAGTGACCTGACTAGGTGGGTCTTTGGGCTAATCCGGGGGGAGGGGACATGGACCTGCTTCGCGTGGGTCAGTGGGCCTGCTGCGGTGTTCTTTCTTTCTTACGTTCTTATGGTCTTAGGAGTGGGTGTGAAATGGACCTGACTAGCTACTAGGTCGGACGCAGTGCTCATCCCTTAAGTGACGTGTCTGACCTCACTAGATCAAGGCATTGGCTTAAGCCGGTGGGCAGAATTGGAGCTGCCTCGCATAGACCAGTAGACCTGTTGCAGTGCTCCTTATTTCTTATGATCTTATGTTCTTATGAGGGCAAATATTCTATTAGTGGGATGGATCTGTGAAGGACCTGCCTAGTATAGGCCAACAGGCCTGCTGCAGCGTTCCCCCTTTCTTATGCTCTTGACTTACATTCACCTCCCCAGCTCTTCACATACATTAACCTCCCCAGCTCTTGACTTACATTAACCTCCTCAGCTCTTCCCTTACATCAACCTCCCTATCTCTTCACATATATTAACCTCCCCAGCTCTTGACTTACATTCACCTCCCCAGCTCTTGACTTACATTCACCTCCCCAGCTCTTGACTTGCATTAACCTCCCCAGCTCTTGACTTGCATTAACCTCCCCAGCTCTTGACTTACATTCACCTCCCCAGCTCTTGACTTACATTCACCTCCCCAGCTCTTGACTTACATTTACCTCCCCAGCTCTTGACTTACATTAACCTCCCCAGCTCTTGACTTACATTAACCTCCCCAGCTCTTCACATACATTAACCTTCCAAGCTCTTGACTTACATTAACCTCCCTCGCCCGTGATCTGGTGGGGAGGCGAGTGATATGCTGATAGGAGTTATACAGCCTGATAAGCTCACCTACGATAACCCACCGCTTAGATAACTTTGTGCTGGAGTGATATTATAAGATAACCAATAACGACCCCATATAAAAATATAATAACAAGTAGAAGTCTGACGACACATCATTGTAAGCTTCTCTCTCCTTTATGCGAGTCATTTATTTTGAAAAAGGTATGAAATACCGACCATTTGAAGGTTAAGATACATGTACAACAGTTGGGTATTTTTACTTGCGAAACATGCAGGAGTGTGGCCCTCGCAGTGTGCAGTACTGCTAGTTACAGCACCGAAGGCAGTAACCACTAAAGCAGCTTATATACAAACTTGAAGATTGTATTGTAGGGAGTTCATTGGTCTTGTCCCGGCCCGGGTCTTTATCAGATGGTGACCCGGCGTTGGTGACCTGAGTGGGGGGCTGAAGATGGTGTCTCACTGGATTACTGATGTGGTGGTGCCCCGGGTGGGGGGCTGAAGATGGTGTCTCACACTGGACTACTGACATGGTGGTGCCCCGGGTGGGGGGCTGAAGATGGTGTCTGACTGGACTACTGACGTTGTCGTGCCCCGGGTGGGGGGCTGAAGATGGTGTCTGACTGGACTACTGACGTGGTGGTTCCCGGCGTGGGGGCTGAAGATGGTGTCTCAGTGGACTACTGACGTGGTGGTGCACCGGGTGGGGGACTGAAGATGGTGTCTCACTGGATTACTGATGTGGTGGTGCCCCGGGTGGGGGCTGAAGATGGTGTCTCAGTGGACTACTGACGTGGTGGTGCCCCGGGTGGGGGGCTGAAGATGGTGTCTCACTGGATTACTGATGTGGTGGTGCCCCTGGTGGGGGCTGAAGATGGTGTCTCACACTGGACTACTGACGTGGTGGTGCCCCGGGTGGGGGGCTGAAGATGGTGTCTGACTGGACTACTGACGTGATGGTGCTGCTAACACTGCTGTCCGCAGCATCTGCCCTCACGTGTTAAATATAATAATAATAATAATAATAATAATAATAATAATAATAATAATAATAATAATGAGAATCATATTTCAGTATGATACATGTTTGTACAAAGAAGTATAACAACTGGGTGTACATGTCAAAAGCCCCTTTAAATACAGAGCATTTCTGGCAAACTTAAGATTAATAAAAGCAATAACATTTGCAATAAATCTGTACATTGCTCACTAGGTGAGTTACAATGAATACAAGAGAGCTGAATATTAGTTCATGCAATATGGCTTTAATAAGTTTGGTACCTCACTAGTATTACACCTCACTCTGAGCCTTTATATACCCTCTGTGTCCATGTATTGTTTGTAATGTCTTGATAAAGCTCCTGGAGAGCGAAACGTTGCCACAATAAATGTCACATTAGTTGCACTTGTGTCCTTTTACTTTACATATTGTCGGTAATTCTACCAACTTTATTACAAGTTTGGTACAGAAGAATTACAGTTATGATTATTAACTTAAGGTGAATATAATGGAATGATTAATATTTGAGAGGATTACAGATATTGAGAGTAAGTATATATTGATTAAGACTCTGTGTTAAGGTGATCAAAGTCCCAGGACCGAAACGTTTTTCTAAGCGTGTTTCTAAGCCAATTTGTGGGTATCTATTGGCAGGGTTTATACCAAGCTTCTCTGTAACTACATCCAGTCTGTAATATAGAGACCAGAAATGAACAGTAGCAGTGAATGAGACCTTGACAAGGTGAATAAAACTTATGCAACATATGGGAATCTTTATTAGGGAAACGTTTCGCCACACAGTGGCTTCATCAGTCCAATACAAAGTAGAAATTGGGTAATGAGAGGAGGAGTTTGAGGTAATCAGTCCCTCAGCCTGGAATCGATTCCAGGCTAAGTGACTGATTGCCTCAAACTCCTTCTGTAGCATTGGACTGAGGAAGCCACTGGTTGGCGAAACGTTTCCACATTAAAGATACACAAGTGATGCACAAGTGTCTCTTCGTCAACCTGAGGACTCTATTATTTATACTTCTTGATTTCAAGCCAAGAAGTCTATTAACTTATTACTAACACTTCTGCACCGTTGTTTTTAAATTATTGCTAACCAGAACTCCTAAATCTTTTCCACATTCACTTTGTTTAGGTAAGACACATTGTCTGGAATAATAAATTATTATTCCAGACAATGGAACAATACTCTTCTCCAGACTGAGGGACTGACCACCTCAAAACTTTAAGGGTGATGGACTGATTACATCGTCTTCAAGTCTCTTCTGCTTCTATCAACTTTTCTGTACTCGACTGAAGAAGCCTACGGTGTAGGCGAAACGTTTCGAAATAAAGATACCTAACTGTTGCATATGTGTCTTACCTAAACAACCTGTCGGTATTTTATACCATTTTATTGTTCACATTCACTTTGATCAATATCACCATCATTTATTTTTGCTGAAAAATGGTATAAAATACTGACAGATTGATGATTAAGACACATGTGCAACAGTTAGGTATGATAAATTAGACACATGTGCAACTCTTGGGTATCTTTATTGAGGAAACGTTTCGCCACACAGTGGCTTCATCAGTCCATACAAAGGAGAATCTTGATGAAGACACTGTGTGGCGAAACGTTTCCTCAATAAAGATACCCAAGAGTTGCACATGTGTCTAATTTATCAACATGTCGGTTCTCTGAACCATTCATCTACAAACCTGTCAGACACTGCAACTTCTTGGGATCTTAATACTTGGGAATTCTTCGCTTGCCTAATTCTTGGGCACGACCTACTTCAACATTGAACAAATGTTACACGACCTATGACTGCTTCACCTCTCCTGCCAACGGTTTATAAGCTCCTTCTCAGCACGTATGCCGTATTCTATTCAAGATTGATGGACTGACCACATCGACTCAAGGTTGAGGGACTGATTACCTCATTCTCCTCCTGTTCTTCAAGATTCTCCTTTGTATGGACTGATGAAGCCACTGTGTGGCGAAACGTTTCCTCAATAAAGATACCCAAGAGTTGCACATGTGTCTAATTTATCAACATGTCGGTTCTCTGAACCATTCATCTACAAACAGTTAGGTATCTTTGTTGTTGAGATGTTTCGCCCACACAACACTCGAAGACTGATAGGCTGATTACATGATCCTCATTTCGCTACTACACCTGCTGTCTTAATCAAATTTGCACCCTCTATGTCTTCAAGTACATCAACAACCTAACCAGATCATTCTGTAGTTAAAATAGGCCTTCACAAATTATCTGACGGCCTATTTTAACGTCATCGACAAACTTGCTTACATATCCATCTCTTCCCTCATGTACAATATGTGCTTAAGTACTCTGAGAAGATGAATGGTCTCAACACTGACCCTGTGGAACACCACTAGTGGTTTAGAATGATACGTAAGTCAACGTTAGGACATATTTACGTAGGTAAGAAACATAGGTAACTTTGAAAGTTTAGACACATGTGCAACATCTGGATATCTTTATTGTAGTAGACGTTTCGCCATCCAGTGGCTTTATCAATACAGATTCTAGGACATAATAGGAAGACAGTAGAACTATATACAAAAGATGAGGTAATCAGTCCCTCGGCCTTGGAGTTAGTGTTCACAGCATCGTGGTGGAGGAGAATCTGGAGCAAAGACAAGAAGACTGGCGGTTTATATAGGCGTCAGTGGATAGGGACGGGGAGCAGACGAGGGCAAAGTCACTGGTAGGCGGGATTCCCCAGTGGAAGTAGGTCCTTCCCAAAGAGATGGGTTAGTTGCAGCAGCCGTGAAGAAGGTCTTGTAGATGTCCTCTGAACCAAGATTCCATGATGTTGCAGTGTCTGACAAGTTGTGCAAGAAAGGTATAAAATACCGACAATATAGGTAACTTTATTCCGACTACTCTGTAGGCGAAACGTTTCGGAATAAAGTTGCCTATGTATCTTACCTACCAACCTTTCGGTATTGTATACCATATTGATATTCAAGACATATTTAGTAGAAAACGTTTGGGTCCTGGGACCCTAATCACTTCTAACATACAGAGGTTTAAAGGACAGTATATACAGGCGGAGAGTGAGGTGAGGGTTATGTAACACCAGTGGTAATGGGGCCCCATTCCCATTTCTCTCCATTTCAGCGAACTCTCTGTTGCGTGTTAGTCAACTACGTCTTCACACAGGAGATTATTCCTTCTATTTTATGTGCTGCTACTTTCTTCAACATTCTGCTGTCTCATCATCAATATTCCATGTCTAACATGCCTCTATCTTGAGTCTAACATGCCTCTATCTTGAGTCTAACATGCCTCTATCTTGAGTCTAACATGCCTCCATCTTGAGTCTAACATGCCTCCATCTTGAGTCTAACATGCCTCCATCTTGAGTCTAACATGCCTCCATCTTGAGTCTAACATGCCTCCATCTTGAGTCTAACATGCCTTCATCTTGAGTCTAACATGCCTCCATCTTGAGTCTAACATGCCTCCATCTTGAGTCTAACATGCCTCCATCTTGAGTCTAACATATACCAGCTTGAGTCTAACATGCCTCTATCTTGAGTCTAACATGCCTCCATCTTGAGTCTAACATGCCTCCATCTTGAGTCTAACATGCCTCTATCTTGAGTCTAACATGCCTCCATCTTGAGTCTAACATATACCAGCTTGAGTCTAACATGCCTCCATCTTGAGTCTAACATGCCTCCATCTTGAGTCTAACATGCCTCCATCTTGAGTCTAACATATACCAGCTTGAGTCTAACATGCCTCCATCTTGAGTCTAACATATACCAGCTTGAGTCTAACATGCCTCCATCTTGAGTCTAACATATACCAGCTTGAGTCTAACATGCCTCCATCTTGAGTCTAACATGCCTCCATCTTGAGTCTAACATGCCTCCATCTTGAGTCTAACATGCCTCCATCTTGAGTCTAACATGCCTCCATCTTGAGTCTAACATGCCTCCATCTTGAGTCTAACATGCCTCTATCTTGAGTCTAACATGCCTCCATCTTGAGTCTAACATGCCTCCATCTTGAGTCTAACATGCCTCCATCTTGAGTCTAACATGCCTCCATCTTGAGTCTAACATGCCTCTATCTTGAGTCTAACATGCCTCCATCTTGAGTCTAACATGCCTCCATCTTGAGTCTAACATGCCTCCATCTTGAGTCTAACATGCCTCCATCTTGAGTCTAACATGCCTCCATCTTGAGTCTAACATATACCAGCTTGAGTCTAACATGCCTCTATCTTGAGTCTAACATGCCTCCATCTTGAGTCTAACATATACCAGCTTGAGTCTAACATGCCTCCATCTTGAGTCTAACATGCCTCCATCTTGAGTCTAACATGCCTCCATCTTGAGTCTAACATATACCAGCTTGAGTCTAACATGCCTCCATCTTGAGTCTAACATGCCTCCATCTTGAGTCTAACATGCCTCCATCTTGAGTCTAACATGCCTCCATCATGAGTCTAACATGCCTCCATCTTGAGTCTAACATGCCTCCATCTTGAGTCTAACATGCCTCCATCTTGAGTCTAACATGCCTCCATCTTGAGTCTAACATGCCTCCATCTTGAGTCTAACATGCCTCCATCTTGAGTCTAACATGCCTTCATCTTGAGTCTAACATGCCTCCATCTTGAGTCTAACATGCCTCTATCTTGAGTCTAACATGCCTCCATCTTGAGTCTAACATGCCTCTATCTTGAGTCTAACATGCCTCTATCTTGAGTCTAACATGCCTCTATCTTGAGTCTAACATGCCTCTATCTTGAGTCTAACATGCCTCTATCTTGAGTCTAACATGCCTCTATCTTGAGACTAACATGCCTCTATCTTGAGTCTAACATGCCTCTATCTTGAGTCTAACATGCCTCTATCTTGAGTCTAACATGCCTCTATCTTGAGTCTAACATGCCTCTATCTTGAGTCTAACATGCCTCCATCTTGAGTCTAACATGCCTCTATCTTGAGTCTAACATTCCTCCATCTTGAGTCTAACATGCCTCCATCTTGAGTCTAACATATACCAGCTTGAGTCTAACATGCCTCCATCTTGAGTCTAACATGCCTCCATCTTGAGTCTAACATGCCTCCATCTTGAGTCTAACATGCCTCCATCTTGAGTCTAACATGCCTCCATCTTGAGTCTAACATGCCTCCATCTTGAGTCTAACATGCCTCTATCTTGAGTCTAACATGCCTCCATCTTGAGTCTAACATGCCTCCATCTTGAGTCTAACATATACCAGCTTGAGTCTAACATGCCTCTATCTTGAGTCTAACATGCCTCCATCTTGAGTCTAACATGCCTCTATCTTGAGTCTAACATGCCTCTATCTTGAGTCTAACATGCCTCTATCTTGAGTCTAACATGCCTCTATCTTGAGTCTAACATGCCTCCATCTTGAGTCTAACATGCCTCCATCTTGAGTCTAACATGCCTCCATCTTGAGTCTAACATGCCTCCATCTTGAGTCTAACATGCCTCCATCTTGAGTCTAACATATACCAGCTTGAGTCTAACATGCCTCCATCTTGAGTCTAACATGCCTCCATCTTGAGTCTAACATGCCTCTATCTTGAGTCTAACATGCCTCTATCTTGAGTCTAACATGCCTCCATCTTGAGTCTAACATGCCTCCATCTTGAGTCTAACATGCCTCTATCTTGAGTCTAACATGCCTCCATCTTGAGTCTAACATGCCTCCATCTTGAGTCTAACATGCCTCCATCTTGAGTCTAACATGCCTCCATCTTGAGTCTAACATGCCTCCATCTTGAGTCTAACATGCCTCTATCTTGAGTCTAACATGCCTCCATCTTGAGTCTAACATATACCAGCTTGAGTCTAACATGCCTCTATCTTGAGTCTAACATGCCTCCATCTTGAGTCTAACATGCCTCCATCTTTAGTCTAACATGCCTCCATCTTGAGTCTAACATGCCTCCATCTTGAGTCTAACATGCCCCCATCTTGAGTCTAACATGCCTCCATCTTGAGTCTAACATGCCTCCATCTTGAGTCTAACATGCCTCTATCTTGAGTCTAACATGCCTCTATCTTGAGTCTAACATGCCTCCATCTTGAGTCTAACATGCCTCCATCTTGAGTCTAACATATACCAGCTTGAGTCTAACATGCCTCCATCTTGAGTCTAACATGCCTCCATCTTGAGTCTAACATGCCTCCATCTTGAGTCTAACATGCCTCTATCTTGAGTCTAACATGCCTCCATCTTGAGTCTAACATGCCTCCATCTTGAGTCTAACATGCCTCCATCTTGAGTCTAACATGCCTCCATCTTGAGTCTAACATGCCTCTATCTTGAGTCTAACATGCCTCCATCTTGAGTCTAACATATACCAGCTTGAGTCTAACATGCCTCCATCTTGAGTCTAACATATACCAGCTTGAGTCTAACATGCCTCTATCTTGAGTCTAACATGCCTCCATCTTGAGTCTAACATGCCTCCATCTTGAGTCTAACATGCCTCCATCTTGAGTCTAACATGCCTCCATCTTGAGTCTAACATATACCAGCTTGAGTCTAACATGCCTCCATCTTGAGTCTAACATGCCTCTATCTTGAGTCTAACATGCCTCTATCTTGAGTCTAACATGCCTCCATCTTGAGTCTAACATGCCTCTATCTTGAGTCTAACATGCCTCTATCTTGAGTCTAACATGCCTCCATCTTGAGTCTAACATGCCTCTATCTTGAGTCTAACATGCCTCTATCTTGAGTCTAACATGCCTCCATCTTGAGTCTAACATGCCTCTATCTTGAGTCTAACATGCCTCCATCTTGAGTCTAACATGCCTCTATCTTGAGTCTAACATGCCTCCATCTTGAGTCTAACATGCCTCTATCTTGAGTCTAACATGCCTCTATCTTGAGTCTAACATGCCTCTATCTTGAGTCTAACATGCCTCTATCTTGAGTCTAACATGCCTCTATCTTGAGTCTAACATGCCTCCATCTTGAGTCTAACATGCCTCTATCTTGAGTCTAACATGCCTCCATCTTGAGTCTAACATATACCAGCTTGAGTCTAACATGCCTCCATCTTGAGTCTAACATGCCTCTATCTTGAGTCTAACATGCCTCTATCTTGAGTCTAACATGCCTCCATCTTGAGTCTAACATGCCTCTATCTTGAGTCTAACATGCCTCTATCTTGAGTCTAACATGGCTCTATCTTGAGTCTAACATGCCTCCATCTTGAGTCTAACATGCCTCCATCTTGAGTCTAACATGCCTCCATCTTGAGTCTAACATGCCTCCATCTTGAGTCTAACATATACCAGCTTGAGTCTAACATGCCTCCATCTTGAGTCTAACATGCCTCTATCTTGAGTCTAACATGCCTCTATCTTGAGTCTAACATGCCTCCATCTTGAGTCTAACATGCCTCTATCTTGAGTCTAACATGCCTCTATCTTGAGTCTAACATGCCTCCATCTTGAGTCTAACATGCCTCTATCTTGAGTCTAACATGCCTCTATCTTGAGTATAACATGCCTCTATCTTGAGTCTAACATGCCTCTATCTTGAGTCTAACATGCCTCTATCTTGAGTCTAACATGCCTCCATCTTGAGTCTAACATGCCTCTATCTTGAGTCTAACATGCCTCTATCTTGAGTCTAACATGCCTCCATCTTGAGTCTAACATGCCTCTATCTTGAGTCTAACATGCCTCTATCTTGAGTCTAACATGCCTCCATCTTGAGTCTAACATGCCTCTATCTTGAGTCTAACATGCCTCTATCTTGAGTCTAACATGCCTCTATCTTGAGTCTAACATGCCTCCATCTTGAGTCTAACATGCCTCTATCTTGAGTCTAACATGCCTCCATCTTGAGTCTAACATGCCTCCATCTTGAGTCTAACATGCCTCCATCTTGAGTCTAACATGCCTCCATCTTGAGTCTAACATGCCTCTATCTTGAGTCTAACATGCCTCCATCTTGAGTCTAACATGCCTCTATCTTGAGTCTAACATGCCTCTATCTTGAGTCTAACATGCCTCTATCTTGAGTCTAACATGCCTCCATCTTGAGTCTAACATGCCTCTATCTTGAGTCTAACATGCCTCTATCTTGAGTCTAACATGCCTCTATCTTGAGTCTAACATGCCTCTATCTTGAGTCTAACATGCCTCCATCTTGAGTCTAACATATACCAGCTTGAGTCTAACATGCCTCCATCTTGAGTCTAACATATACCAGCTTGAGTCTAACATGCCTCCATCTTGAGTCTAACATGCCTCCATCTTGAGTCTAACATGCCTCCATCTTGAGTCTAACATATACCAGTTTGAGTCTAATATACACAAACTTGAGTCTAACATATACCAAGATACGTCTAACACACACCATCTTGCGTCTAACATATACCAAGATACGTCTAAGAACCTCCAGTTTTACTGACATACTACACCCTGTCTCTCCTCACTCTCCACGGAACCAACAACAAAAAAAAAAACTCCAAATGAACGAAAACTATCGTAATGAAATTTTTCAAAATTTATGTCCATTATTTACATGTCAGTATTATATACATTACGTACTTTGTATGATATACCAACACTGTTTCCCTACCTGGAGGTTATTCCGGGGATCAACGCCCCCGCGGCCCGGTCCACGACCAGGCCTGCCGGTGGATCAGGGCCTGATCAACCAGGCTGTTACTGCTGGCCGCACTCAGTCCAACGTACGAACCACAGCCCGGCTGATCCGGCTCTGACTTTAGGTATCTGTCCAGCTCTTTCTTGAAGGCAGCCAGGGGTTTATTGGTAATTCTCCTAATGCTTGGTGGGAGGCTGTTGAACAGTCTTGGGCCCCGGACACTTATGGTGTTTTCTCTTAGTGTACCAATGGCGCCCCTACTTTTAATTGGTGGTATTCTGCATCGCCTGCCCAGTCTTTTACTTTCGTAGGGAGTGATTTCTGTGTGCAGATTTGGGACCATTCCTTCCAGGATTTTCCAAGTGTAGATTATGATATATCTCTCCCTCCTGTGTTTATGATTGTGATATTTCTCTGTTCTGTGTGTGTGTTTGGGTGTGTGTGTGTGTGTGTGTGTGTGTGTGTGTGTGTGTGTGTGTGTGTGTGTGTGTGTGTGTGTGTGTGTGTGTGTGTGTGTGTGTGTGTGTGTGTGTGTGTGTGTGTGTGTGTGTGTGTGTGTGTGTGTGTGTGTGTGTGTGTGTGTGTGTGTGTGTGTGTGTGTGTGTGTTTGTGTGTGTGTGTGTGTGTGTGTACTCACCTATTTGTGGTTGCAGGGGTCGAGTCCTAGCTCCTGGCCCCGCCTCTTCACCGGTTGCTACTAGGCCCTCTCTCTCCCCGCTCCATGAGCTTTATCAAACCTCGTCTTAAAACTGTGTATGGTTCCTGCCTCCACTACGTCATTTTCTAGGCTATTCCACTGCCTTACAACTCTATGACTGAAGAAATACTTCCTACTATCTCTCTGACTCATTTGTGTCTTCAACTTCCAATTGTGGCCTCTTGTTTCTGTGTCCCCTCCCTGGAACATCCTGTCTTTGTCCACCTTGTCTATTCCACGCAGTATTTTATATGTCGTTATCATGTCTCCCCTGACCCTCCTGTCCTCCAGTGTGGTCAGGCCGATTTCCCTTAATCTTTCTTCATAGGACATTCCCCTTAGCTCTGGAACTAACCTTGTCGCAAACCTTTGTACTTTCTCTAGTTTCTTGACGTGCTTTATCAAGTGCGGGTTCCAAACAGGTGCTGCATACTCCAGTATGGGCCTGACATACACGGTGTACAGTGTCTTGAATGATTCCTTACTAAGGTATCGGAATGCTGTTCTCAGGTTTGCCAGGCGCCCATATGCTGCAGCAGTTATCTGATTGATGTGTGCTTCCGGAGACATGCTCGGTGTTATACTCACCCCAAGATCTTTCTCCTTGAGTGAGGTTTGCAGTCTTTGGCCACCTAGCCTATACTCTGTCTGTGGTCTTCTGTGCCCCTCCCCCATCTTCATGACTTTGCATTTGGCAGGATTAAATTCGAGAAGCCATTTGCTGGACCAGGTGTCCAGTCTGTCCAGGTCTCTTTGAAGTCCTGCCTGGTCCTCATCAGATTTAATTCTCCTCATTAACTTCACATCATCTGCAAACAGGGACACTTCTGAGTCTAACCCTTCCGTCATGTCGTTCACATATACCAAAAATAGCACTGGTCCTAGGACCGACCCCTGTGGGACCCCGCTCGTCACAGGTGCCCACTGTGATACATCATTACGTACCATGACTCGTTGTTGCCTCCCTGTCAGGTATTCTCTGATCCATTGCAGTGCCCTTCCTGTTATATGCGCCTGATGCTCTAGCTTCTGCACTAATCTCTTGTGAGGAACTGTGTCAAAGGCCTTCTTGCAGTCCAAGAAGATGCAATCAACCCACCCCCCTCTCTCTTGTCTTACTTCTGTTATTTTATCATAAAACTCCAGAAGGTTTGTGACACAGGATTTGCCTTCCGTGAATCCGTGCTGGTTGGCGTTTATACTCCTGTTCCGTTCCAGGTGCTCCACCACTCTCCTCCTGATAATCTTCTCCATAATTTTGCATACTATACACGTCAATGACACAGGTCTATAGTTTAGTGCCTCTTTTCTGTTTCCTTTTTTAAAAATGGGAACTACATTTGCCGTCTTCCATACCTCAGGTAGTTGCCCAGTTTCCAGGGATGTGTTGAAGATTGTGGTAAGTGGCACACACAACATATCTGCTCCCTCTCTAAGGACCCACGGGGAGATGTTGTCTGGTCCCATTGCCTTTGAGGTATCGATGTCCCTTAGCAGTTTCTTCACCTCCTCCTCATCTGTATGTACGTCGTCCAACACTTGTTGGTGTATTCCTTGCTGGTGTCCCCATCTGGTCTGTCCCCCGAGAGTCCTTCCTGTCTCTACTGTAAATACTTCCTTAAATCTCGTGTTGAGCTCCTCACATACCTCTTGATCGTTTCTTGTGAGTTCTCCACCTTCTTTCCTCAGCCTTATCACCTGGTCCTTGACTGTTGTCTTCCTCCTAATGTGGCTATACAGCAGTTTCGGGTCAGATTTGACTTTCGATGCTATGTCGTTTTCATACTGTCGCTGGGCCTCCCTCCTTATCTGTGCATACTCGTTTCTGGCTCTTCTACTAATCTTCTTGTTTTCCTGGGTCCTATGCCTCCTGTACCTTTTCCATTCTCTGTTGCACTTAGTTTTTGCCTCCCTACACCTTCGGGTAAACCAAGGACTCGTTTTGGTCTTCCTATTATTTCCGTTTCCCTTGGGAACAAAACTTTCCTCTGCCTCCTTGCACTTTGTTGCCACATATTCCATCATCTCGTTTACTGATTTTCCTACCATTTCTCTGTCCCACTGAACCTCCTGCAGGAAGTTTCTCATACCTGTGTAGTGCCCCCTTTTATAGTTTGGCCTGTCCCCTTCAGTTCCTGTTACCTTCTCCACTTGTAACTCTACTATATAGTCAAAACTCAGAACCACATGATCGCTAGCTCCAAGGGGCCTCTCATAAGTGATGTCCTCAATGTCTGAACTGCTCAGGGTGAACACAAGATCCAGTCTTGCTGGCTCATCCTCCCCTCTCTCTCTGGTTGTGTCCCTGACATGTTGATGCATGAGGTTTTCAAGTACCACATCCATCATCTTGGCTCTCCATGTTTCGGGACCCCCATGTGGCTCCAGGTTTTCCCAGTCGATCTCCCTGTGGTTGAAATCGCCCATTACCAGTAACTTTGCTCTGCTCGAGTGAGCTCTTCTTGCCACCTCAGCCAGTGTGTCCACCATCACCCTGTTGTTTTCTTCGTACTCCTCTCTTGGCCTCCTGCAGTTCTGTGGTGGGTTATACATCACTCCAATGACTACTTTATGTTCTCCGGACTGAATTGTACCTACAATGTAGTCTCTTTCTCCAATCATGTCCATGCCTTCCATTTCCTCAAATCCCCATCGGTGTTTTATGAGCAGTGCAACCCCTCCTCCCCCTCTACTCCTTCTATCTTTCCTCAGGATCTGATATCCTGTTGGGAAGATTGTGTTTACCTGGAGTTTACCTGGAGAGAGTTTCGGGGGTCAACGCCCCCGCGGCCCGGTCTGTGACCAGGCCTCCTGGTGGATCAGCGCCTGATCAACCAGGCTGTTGCTGCTGGCTGCACGCAAACCAACGTACGAGCCACAGCCCGGCTGATCAGGAACTGACTTTAGGTGCTTGTCCAGTGCCAGCTTGAAGACTGCCAGGGGTCTGTTGGTAATCCCCCTTATGTGTGCTGGGAGGCAGTTGAACAGTCTCGGGCCCCTGACACTTATTGTATGGTCTCTTAACGTGCTAGTGACACCCCTGCTTTTCATTGGGGGGATGGTGCATCGTCTGCCAAGTCTTTTGCTTTCGTAGTGAGTGATTTTCGTGTGCAAGTTCGGTACTAGTCCCTCTGTTATTGTCTGTTATTGTCTCAGCGAGTTTTGTTTCTGTGGCTGCTATGATGTCTGGGGATTTTTCACTGATTCTTTCATTCCACTCCTCATGTTTATTCATTATTCCATCCGCGTTTGTGTACCAAACCTTTAGTTTCTTTTCTATCATTGTGGTCATGCAAGAATATTGGGGTTGGGGGAGCGAGAGCCTTGGTGGGGGCCTATATGGGGCTGTGGTGTAGGTGGGGTTTGTGTTGATGGGGGTGGGGTCAGAATGCCCATAAGGGACAGCTGTTGGGGTGAGGTTTGTGATATGGGGATTGGTGGCAGAGGGAACAGTGAGTGGGTTGTAGTATAGGTTGCTCAGTTGCGTTGGGAATGTCGCGGGTGGAGTCTTTTGGTGGGAGATTCTGTGGGGTGTGTTTGCCCTTCCTCCTGTGTCTGGGTCCTGCTCATTTTCATTGCTTCTCGTTCCTCCTTGCGTCTCTGTACCCTCTCTTTCAGTGTAGTCCTTTCTTCTTGTGTTCTGTCGCGGTCGAGGTATACTCTCTGGTACCCCTCTTTGTCCCTCAGTCTTGCTTTCTCTTGCAGAATCCTGGTTCGAACTGATTCTTCCTTGAAAGTTACTCTGACAGGCCGTATCCTTCCACTCGCAAACCACCCAATTCTCTGAAAATTTGTCACCTGGGTCATATTGCCCTCCCCTATTGTTTTCATGATGCCTTCAATCATTTTTTTCTCCTCCTGTTTTATTTCTTCAAAGTTGGCCCCCTTGGCTTCTTGGAGCCCGTACACAAAAACTGACCTCGCCCTTTCCTCCTCCCACTGAGTCTCCATCTGCGTCCTCTGAGGCATTTTATTTCCTTCCATTGACATGTTCTTGCCTTCAGTCCCTGTCATATCTGAAACTTCTATTCTCAGTGGACTGTCTTTCCTGACCAGCTGTCCCTTGCTACTGCAGTTGGCTGTTAGAATCTCTGCATATAGCATACCTTCATTGTCTTCGGACCTGTCGTTTGATCTTAGTGTGCTCGTCGTCTTTTCCCTGGCCCCACGTGGGTCTGATAGGGCCTTCATGTACGGCATGTCTCCGTTGTTGCTTACCATCCCCTTGTCTGCGCCTGACTTTGAATTTCCTGATGTCACACCTGAATTGTCATTTGTCTCTCTAATCTGTTTCAGGCTTTGCAGTTTCTCTTCTAAGCACTGTATCCTAGCTTCTGCTGCTAAGACCTGTACTTCCCACTTCCTGCACTCTTCAGCTATCCGCTCCTCCATTTTCTTACCAAGCTCTACTATCTTCCTTCCCCACTCTTCCTCCCTTTTTTGGAGCTCTAGCTCCCAGTCTTTCCTCCCTGGTTCGTCCACCAGATCTCTGGGTTTCCGTCCTCTAAGGCCACCCATTTTTTTTTTTTTTTTTTTTTACTTTTTATTACCACAGACAGAAGGCTAGAGGAGGGAGAGGGTGTGGGGGAGAGAGAGAGAGGGTAGAAAGAGGGAGAGAGAGGAGAGAGAAAGGGTAGAAAGAGGGAGAGAGAGGAGAGAGTATGGGGGTGAGGGATAAGACCAAGGGGGAGGGAGAGAAATGTGAGGGGGGAGAGAAAGGGAAGAGAGAGGGAGAAAGAGAGGGAGAGGGAGAGGGAGAGAAAGAGAGAGAGAGGGAGAAAGGAGGGAAGAAGGCTATGAGAGAGAGAAACGCGAGGGAGGGAAAAGGTAAGAGGTCTGTGGGGGAGGCGGTCAAATTCCAAGGATCAGCTGTGTGTACTCACCTAGTTGTGTGTGTGTGTGTGTGTGTGTGTGTGTGTGTGTGTGTGTGTGTGTGTGTGTGTGTGTGTGTGTGTGTGTGTGTGTGTGTGTGCGTGTGTGTGTGTGTGTGTGTGTGTGTGTGTGTGTGTGTGTGTGTGTGTGTGTGTGTGTGTGTGTGTGTGTGTGTGTGTGTGTACTCACCTAGTTGTACTCACCTAGTTGAGGTTGCAGGGGTCGAGTCCAAGCTCCTGGCCCCGCCTCTTCACTGGTCGCTACTAGGTCACTCTCCCTGAACCATGAGCTTTATCGTACCTCTGCTTAAAGCTATGTATGGATCCTGACTCCACTACATCGCTTCCCAAACTATTCCACTTCCTGACTACTCTGTGGCTGAAGAAATACTTCCTAACATCCCTTTGATTCATCTGTGTCTTCAACTTCCAACTGTGTCCCCTTGTTACTGTGTCCAGTCTCTGGAACATCCTGTCTTTGTCCACCTTGTCAATTCCTCTCAGTATTTTGTAAGTCGTTATCATGTCCCCCCTATCTCTCCTGTCCTCCAGTGTCGTCAGGTTGATTTCCCTTAACCTCTCCTCATAGGACATACCTCTTAGCTCTGGGACTAGTCTTGTTGCAAACCTTTGCACTTTCTCTAGTTTCTTTACATGCTTGGCTAGGTGTGGGTTCCAAACTGGTGCCGCATACTCCAATATGGGCCTAACGTACACGGTGTATAGGGTCCTGAACGATTCCTTATTAAGATGTCGGAATGCTGTTCTGAGGTTTGCCAGGCGCCCATATGCTGCAGCAGTTATTTGGTTGATGTGCGCTTCAGGAGATGTGCCTGGTGTTATACTCACCCCAAGATCTTTTTCCTTGAGTGATGTTTGTAGTCTCTGACCCCCTAGACTGTACTCCATCTGCGGTCTTCTTTGCCCTTCCCCAATCCTCATGACTTTGCACTTGGTGGGATTGAACTCCAGGAGCCAGTTGCTGGACCAGGTCTGCAGCCTGTCCAGATCCCTTTGTATTTCTGCCTGGTCTTCGATCGAATGAACTCTTCTCATCAACTTCACGTCATCTGCAAACAGTGACACCTCGGAGTTTATTCCTTCCGTCATGTCGTTCACAAATACCAGAAACAGCACTGGTCCTAGGACTGACCCCTGTGGGACCCCACTGGTCACAGGTGCCCACTCTGACACCTCGCCTCGTACCATTACTCGCTGCTGTCTTCCTGACAAGTATTCCCTGATCCATTGCAGTGCCTTCCCTGTTATTCCTGCTTGGTCCTCCAGTTTTTGCACTAATCTCTTGTGTGGTACTGTGTCAAACGCCTTCTTGCAGTCTAAGAAAATGCAATCCACCCACCCCTCTCTCTCTTCTCTTACTGCTGTCACCATGTCATAGAACTCCAGTAGGTTTGTGACACAGGATTTCCCGTCTCTGAAACCATGTTGTCTGCTGGTGATGAGATCATTCCTTTCTAGATGTTCCACCATTCTTGTGTGTGTGTGTGTGTGTGTGTGTGTGTGTGTGTGTGTGTGTGTGTGTGTGTGTGTGTGTGTGTGTGTCTGTGAGTGAGTGAGTTTGAGTGTTGCCTCAGGTGTGGTGACTTGCTGTACAGATGATATACCTCACAGCACTTGGAATATACTCTGAGAGAGAGAGAGAGAGAGAGAGAGAGAGAGAGAGAGAGAGAGAGAGAGAGAGAGAGAGAGAGAGAGAGAGAGAGAGAGAGAGAGAGAGAGAGAGAAATAGAGAGAGAAATAGAGAGAGAAATAGAGAGAGAGAGAGAGAGAGAGAGAGAGAGAGAGAGAGAGAGAGAGAGAGAGAGAGAGAGAGAGAGAGAGAGAGAGAGAGAGAGAGAGAGAGAGGGAGAGAGAGAGAGAGAGAGATCTGATAATATATACAAGGAAGATAAGTATGAGGGGCCCTTCCCACAATCTTCATGCTTCATAAGAACTTACTGTAGTGAAAGACACGAGGGGAAGTACAGAATAAAAGTAGTGAAAGCCCAGGCAAAGTTATAGACACAATGTGAGAGAAGACTGTAACTACTACACAGTGTTCCTTAACTGTAACTACCACACAGTGTTCCTTAACTGTAACTACCACACAGTGTTCCTTAACTGTAACTACCACACAGTGTTCCTTAACTGTAACTACCACACAGTGTTCCTTAACTGTAACTACTACACAGTGTTCCTAAACTGTAACTACTACACAGTGTTCCTTAACTGTAACTACCACACAGTGTTCCCAAACTGTAACTACCACACAGTGTTCTTAAACTGTAACTACTACACAGTGTTCCTTAACTGTAACTACCACACAGTGTTCTTAAACTGTAACTACTACACCGTGTTCCTTAACTGTAACTACCACACCGTGTTCCTTAACTGTAACTACCACACAGTGTTCCTTAACTGTAACTACTACACAGTGTTCCTTAACTGTAACTACCACACAGTGTTCTTAAACTGTAACTACTACACAGTGTTCCTTAACTGTAACTACCACACTGTTCTTAAACTGTAACTACTACACAGTGTTCCTTAACTGTAACTACCACACAGTGTTCTTAAACTGTAACTACTACACAGTGTTCCTTAACTGTAACTACCACACAGTGTTCCTTAACTGTAACTACTACACAGTGTTCTTAAACTGTAACTACTACACAGTGTTCCTTAACTGTAACTACCACACAGTGTTCCTTAACTGTAACTACCACACAGCATTCCTTAACTATAACTACCACACAGTGTTCCTTAACTGTAACTACCACACAGTGTTCCTTAACTGTAACTACCACACAGTGTTCCTTAACTGTAACTACCACACAGTGTTCCTTAACTGTAACTACCACACAGTGTTCCTTAACTATAACTACCACACAGTGTTCCTTAACTGTAACTACCACACAGTGTTCCTTAACTGAAACTACCACACAGTGTTCCTTAACTATAACTACCACACAGTGTTCCTTAACTGTAACTACCACACAGTGTTCCTTAACTATAACTACCACACAGTGTTCCTTAACTGTAACTACCACACAGTGTTCCTTAACTGTAACTACCACACAGTGTTCCTTAACTATAACTACCACACAGTGTTCCTTAACTGTAACTACCACACAGTGTTCCTTAACTGTAACTACTACACAGTGTTCCTTAACTGTAACTACCACACAGTGTTCCTAAACTGTAACTACCACACAGTGTTCCTTAACTGTAACTACCACACAGTGTTCCTTAACTGTAACTACCACACAGTGTTCCTTAACTGTAACTACCACACAGTGTTCCTTAACTGTAACTACCACACAGTGTTCCTTAACTGTAACTACCACACAGTGTTCCTAAACTGTAATTGCCACACAGTGTTCCTTAACTGTAACTATCACACAGTGTTTCTTAACTGTAACTACCACACAGTGTTCCTAAACTGTAATTGCCACACAGTGTTCCTTAACTGTAACTACCACACAGTGTTCCTTAACTATAACTACCACACAGTGTTTCTTAACTGTAACTACCACACAGTGTTCCTTAACTGTAACTACCACACAGTGTTCCTTAACTGTAACTACCACACAATGTTCCTTAACTGTAACTACCACACAGTGTTCCTTAACTGTAACTACCACACAGTGTTCCTTAACTATAACTACCACACAGTGTTCCTTAACTGTAACTACCACACAGTGTTCCTTAACTATAACTACCACACAGTGTTCCTTAACTGTAGCTACCACACAGTGTTCCTTAACTGTAACTACCACACAGTGTTCCTTAACTATAACTACCACACAGTGTTCCTTAACTGTAACTACCACACAGTGTTCCTTAACTGTAACTACTACACAGTGTTCCTTAACTGTAACTACCACACAGTGTTCCTAAACTGTAACTACCACACAGTGTTCCTTAACTGTAACTACCACACAGTGTTCCTTAACTGTAACTACCACACAGTGTTCCTTAACTGTAACTACCACACAGTGTTCCTTAACTGTAACTACCACAAAGTGTTCCTTAACTTTAACTACCACACAGTGTTCCTAAACTGTAATTGCCACACAGTGTTCCTTAACTGTAACTATCACACAGTGTTTCTTAACTGTAACTACCACACAGTGTTCCTAAACTGTAACTGCCACACAGTGTTCCTTAACTGTAACTACTACACAGTGTTCCTTAACTGTAATTACCACACAGTGTTTCTTAACTGTAACTACCACACAGTGTTCCTTAACTGTAACTACCACACAGTGGTCTTTAACTGTAATTGCCACATAGTGTTCCCTAACTGTAACTACCACACAGCGTTCCTTAACTGTAACTACTACACAGTGCTCCTTAACTGTAACTACTACACAGTGCTCCTTAACTGTAACTACCACACAGTGTTCCTTAACTGTAACTACTACACAGTGTTCCTTAACTGTAACTACCATAGTGTTCCTTAACTGTAACTACTACACAGTGTTCCTTAACTGTAACTAACACACAGTGTTCCTTAAATGTAACTACTACACAGTGTTCCTTAACTGTAACTACCACACAGTGTTCCTTAAATGTAACTATTACACAGTGTTCCTTAACTGTAACTACCACACAGTGTTCCTTAACTGTAACTACTACACAGTGTTCCTTAACTGTAACTACCACACAGTGTTTCTTAACTGTAACTACTACACAGTGTTCCTTAACTGTAACTACCACACAGTGTTTCTTAACTGTAACTACTACACAGTGTTCCTTAAATGTAACTACTACACAGTGTTCCTTAACTGTAACTACCACACAGTGTTCCTTAACTGTAACTACTACACAGTGTTCCTTAACTGTAACTACCACACAGTGTTCCTTAAATGTAACTACTACACAGTGTTCCTTAACTGTAACTCCTACACAGTGTTCCTTAACTGTAGCTACCATAGTGTTCCTTAACTGTAACTACCATAGTGTTCCTTAACTGTAACTACCACACAGTGTTCCTTAACCGTAACTACCACAGTGTTCCTTAACTGTAACTACCATAGTGTTCCTTAACTGTAACTACTACACAGTGTTCCTTAACTGTAGCTACCACACAGTGTTCCTTAACTGTAACTACCACACAGTGTTCCTTAACTGTAACTACCATAGTGTTCCTTAACTGTAACTACCACACAGTGTTCCTTAATCGTAACTACCATACAGTGTTCCTTAACTGTAACTACCACACAGTGTTCCTTAACTGTAACTACCATAGTGTTCCTTAACTGTAACTACCACACAGTGTTCCTTAACCGTAACTACCATACAGTGTTCCTTAACTGTAACTACCACACAGTGTTCCTTAACCGTAACTACCATACAGTGCTTCTTAACTGTAACTATCACACAGTGTTCCTTAACTGTAACTACCATAGTGTTCCTTAACTGTAACTACCACACAGTGTTCCTTAACTGTAACTACCATACAGTGTTCCTTAACTGTAGCTATCACACAGTGTTCCTTAACTGTAACTACCACACAGTGTTCCTTAACCGTAACTACCATACAGTGTTCCTTAACTGTAACTACCATACAGTGCTTCTTAACTGTAACTACCACACAGTGTTCCTTAACTGTAACTACCATACTGTGCTTCTTAACTGTAACTACCACACAGTGTTCCTTAACTGTAACTACCACACAGTGTTCCTTAACCGTAACTACCATACAGTGCTTCTTAACTGTAACTATCACACAGTGTTCCTTAACCGTAACTACCATACAGTGCTTCTTAACTGTAACTACCACACAGTGTTCCTTAACCGTAACTACCATACAGTGCTTCTTAACTGTAACTATCACACAGTGTTCCTTAACTGTAACTGCCACACAGTGCTCCTTAAATGCAACTACCATACAGTGCTCCTTAACTGTAACCACGATAGAGTGGTTACAAGTGAGCTTGGTCAGCAGGTACGCAGATCACTACAGGAAATATGCGTGGTTAAGCTGCAACTTTAAGTGGCGGTGAAGTGTTATCAATCTGCGCACTTGGACAAGGCTAAATTTCTCGCACTTACGCAAGTATGCGCACAAAAAATACACATTGTACAGACATAATAGTCTATTTCTCCTTCACGATAGTAATAGAGCAGTTGATTGGTTAGAATGTTTTACTCTTGAAGCTATCATTACACTAATATATATATATATATATATATATATATATATATATATATATATATATATATATATATATATATATATATATATATATATATATATATATATATATATTTTAGAAGCTAGAAATTAGGAATGCCTGGAGCTTGTGGGTTTTGAGGAAGGGCCAGGAGCTGATACTCGGCTCCCGCTAGCACAAATCTGTGTAGAAACTGTCAGTTTTAACTAATAGTATTGTGTGACTTATGGCATAATTACATAGTTCTTGTTCAGGTTCCCTGTTGGCGGTAATTGCGTAGAAGTATATGCGTGTATGTGCACAGGATGTGTGTAAGTGTAGGTGTTAGGGTGAGTGTGTGAGAACCTGTTGAAGTGTACATGTATGTGTGTGTATTCAGATGTGTGTGTGTGTGTGTTACTGTGACTGTTCCTGTGTGAGAAGGGTGTGTGTGAATTTTTGTGTGGGAATGCTGTCATTCCAGGTAGCAAGGAACTCCCCTAACCTCACATCTTCCCCTTCACTAACAACCTGAAGTTCGCTGCCACAAGTGTATAGCAATTTGCATAATTCTGAGCCGTTTTAGCCAATCCAGTAGTAGCTTTGTACGCCATGTCCGGTGGTATAGAGGTGAGAAAACTTGGAGAGCTTTCAAGAGAGCTCGAAGTTCCACTCTCTTCACCACTGTGATGGTTAAGTACTGGATGTGCTACTCTCATACTGCAAGTCACCATCATTGCTTTGGTAAAAAGTGTTTTTGTCAAACCTTAGAATGACATGCTAAGAGTGGTCATTCTACCTCAACTCATTTACATGCTAAGAGTGGTCATTCTACCTCAACTTATTTACATGCTGTGAGTGGTTAGTCTACCTCAATTCATTTACATGCTAAGAGTGATCATTCTACCTCAACTCATTTACATGCTAAGAGTAGTTAGTCTATCTCAACTCATTTATATGCTAAGAGTGGTTAGTCTACCTCAACTCATTTACATTCTGAGAGTGATCATTCTACCTCAACTCATTTACATGCAAAGAGTGATCATTCTACCTCAACTCATTTACATGCTAAGAGTGGTCATTCTACCTCAACTCATTTACATGCTAAGAGTGATCATTCTACCTCAACTCATTTACATGCAAAGAGTGATCATTCTACCTCAACTCATTTACATGCAAAGAGTGATCATTCTACCTCAACTCATTTACATGCTAAGAGTGATCATTCTACCTCAACTCATTTACATGCTAAGAGTAGTTAGTCTATCTCAACTCATTTATATGCTAAGAGTGGTTAGTCTATCTCAACTCATTTACATGCTAAGAGTGATCATTCTACCTCAACTCATTTACATGCTAAGAGTAGTTAGTCTATCTCAACTCATTTATATGCTAAGAGTGGTTAGTCTATCTCAACTCATTTACATGCTAAGAGTGATCATTCTACCTCAACTCATTTACATGCTAAGAGTGGTTAGTCTATCTCAACTCATTTACATGCTAAGAGTAGTTAGTCTATCTCAACTCATTTATATGCTAAGAGTGGTTAGTCTATCTCAACTCATTTACATGCTAAGAGTGGTCATTCTACCTCAACTCATTTACATGCTAAGAGTGGTTAGTCCACCTCAACTCATTTACAGAGCTGTTATCCTACCTGAGCTCATTTCAAAGTCCAGCTATCTAAGGTATACTGCCCAAGGATACCACCCACAACAGTCGACTGTTGTAAATACTGAATTCTCCGTGGAATGCTTGTGACGTCCTCTTAAAACAAAAACACTGTAAGCTGTATTGAGACCTAATTCACGGTAACTCTAAGTGTGAGACGGACCGGCCTAGTATGAGCCAGTAGGCCTGTCGTAGTCGTCCTCTAGTCTTATGTTGTGAAGAATATAGCACCGTCAAAGGTTACAAAGGAGTTTACAGTAGCCTGGTCTGGGGACCACAGAGTGGGGGCGATGTCCCCCACCCGGAATATCGTCTTCAGGGAGGAGGTGTACGTTCTTCAGCCATGTCTAGTGTGGTTAAGGAAGGCTGGGTCCTCCTGGCTCTAGTCACGGAGGGTGATTGGGAAAATGACGAGCTTGGAGGGAGGGAGGGCGTGGGGAGGGAAGAAGGAAAAGGGGGAAGAGAGACAGGGAGTAATAAACTTCTTGAAAGCAAGAATATGATAAAAACTGGGAGTTTCTGTTGTATTCAATGAGCAGAGGTTTACACAGCGTGAGGGTCGTGTGTGCTGGCTCGACTAGTGAAGGAGAGGCAACGTTTCGCTCAGTGTAGAGAGCTTTATCACGACTTAATAAAGCTCTACATAGAATGATTGCTTTATTCTTCACTCAGATGGGTACGTTAAGCCTTCGCAGTGAGAATGAGGATCTCTCTCTCTCTCTCTCTCTCTCTCTCTCTCTCTCTCTCTCTCTCTCACCTTGATAGCGACCTTGCCGAAAAACTCCTACAGACTACACATTAACTTTACACACCTGTCACCACCTTACACACCTGTCACAACCTTACACACCTGTCACCACCTTACACACCTGTCACCATCTTACACACCTGTCACCTTACACACCTGTCACCACCTCCTACACCTGTCACCACCTTAAACACCTGTCACCACACAGGCAACAACCTTACACACCTGTCACCACACAGGCAACAACCTTACACACCTGTCACGACACAGGCAACAACCTTACACACCTGTCACCACACAGGCAACAACCTTACACACCTGTCACCACACAGGCAACAACCTTACACACCTGTCACCACACAGGCAACAACCTTACACACCTGTCACGACACAGGCAACAACCTTACACACCTGTCACCACCTTACACACCTGTCACCACCTCCTACACCTGTCACCACCTTAAACACCTGTCACCACACAGGCAACAACCTTACACACCTGTCACCACACAGGCAATAACCTTACACACCTGTCACCACCTACACCTGTCACCACCTTACACACCTGTTACCACCTACACCAGTCACCATCTTACACACCTGTCACCACCTCCTACACCTGTCACAACCTTACACACCTGCCACCGCCTCCTACACCTGTCACCACCTTACACACCTGTCACCACCTCCTACACCTGTCACCATCTTACACACCTGTCACTTCACACACGTCACCACCTTACACACCTGTCACCACTTCACACACCTGTCATCATCTTACACACCTGTCACCAACACACACACATATGTGAGGAGTGTGTGAAGAAGAAACAAGTGAAAATTAAAGTTAACTCTCAGTGTACATACACTGAGAGATATGCACCTCACACTGTATATACACTGAGAGATATGCACCTCACACTGTATATACACTGAGAGATATGCACCTCACACTGTATATACACTGAGAGATATACACCTCACACTGTATATACACTGAGAGATATACACCTCACACTGTATATACACTGAGAGATATGCACCTCACACTGTATATACACTGAGAGATATGCACCTCACACTGTATATACACTGAGAGATATACACCTCACACTGTATATACACTGAGAGATATACACCTCACACTGTATATACACTGAGAGATATGCACCTCACACTGTATATACACTGAGAGATATGCACCTCACACTGTATATACACTGAGAGATATGCACCTCACACTGTATATACACTGAGAGATATACACCTCACACTGTATATACACTGAGAGATATGCACCTCACACTGTATATACACTGAGAGATATACACCTCACACTGTATATACACTGAGATATGCACCTCACACAGTATATACACTGAGAGATACGCACCTCACACTGTATATACACTGAGAGATACGCACCTCACACTGTATATACATTGAGACATATACACCTCACACTGTATATACACTGAGAGATACGCACCTCACACTGTATATACACTGAGAGATATACACCTCACACTGTATATACACTGAGAGATATACACCTCACACTGTATATACATTGAGAGATATACACCTCACACTGTATATACACTGAGAGATATGCACCTCACACTGTATATACACTGAGAGATATGCACCTCACACTGTATATACACTGAGAGATATGCACCTCACACTGTATATACACTGAGAGATATACACCTCACACTGTATATACACTGAGAGATATACACCACGTTCCATCACACTGTTAAAAATGTATTCCCGTTGTGCTTGATGAGTGGCCCTAGGCGCCCTCAACCTGGGCCACCCATCAAGCACAACGGGACTACTTTCAACAGGCGGGGGGGGGGGAACCGTAACAATCAAGCGGCGTTCCGTTAACGGGCCGTTGCGATTGCTTTGCTTAACACACAGATTTTGGATTAACAGAGCGTAGGTGAACAGGTTCTGGATAAACAGTGTGTGGGCGAACAGGTGATGCTGCACCAAACCCTCCCATCCAACCACTAGAAGGCTGAGTAATACAACAATTCCTTGTTCCTTCATTATAGGGAGAAACAGCTTGATAGTCGCACAAACACGCACACAACAACAACAATAATAGTAATAATAATATATTAAAATAATAATAATAATAATAATAATAATAATAATAATAAAATTTACTATTACTACTACTACTAATAATAATAATAATAATAAAATATTAAGAATAATAATAATAATAATAATATTAAAATAATGTTAATAATAATAATAATAATAATAATAATAATAATAATAATAATAATAATAATAATAATATATTAAAATAATAATAATAGTAATAATAATAATAATAATAAAATTTACTATTACTACTACTACTACTAATAATAATAATAATAAAATATTAATAATAATAATAATAATAATATTAAAATAATGTTAATAATAATAATAATAATAATAATAATAATAATAATAATAATAATAATAATAATAAAATTTACTATTACTACTACTACTACTACTACTACTACTACTACTACTAATAATAATAATAATAATAATAATAATAATAATAATAATAATAATAATAAAATAATAATAATAATAATAATATTAAAATAATGTTAATAATAATAAAATAATAATAATAATAATAATAATAATAATAATAATAAATGATAATGACATAATATAATTAGACTGGTTATGTGAAAAAGAGTGTACATAATAGGTATGATCAAAATGATTATTACCCTCCCTCCCTGACTACTTCCAAGTGGTTTGATCTAGGTAATAGTCATTTAGAGTCAAGTTGTTTGTAATGTAGTAATTGAAAGGTAACAACTGATAATATCAGCTGGTAATAACAGCTGGTAATTAGGTGCTTGAGAGACAAGACAGCTAGTCACTGTTGATGGCAGTGATTGGCCAATCACAGGTGGCAAAGATTAAGGACGAATCACTGAGGGTAATGGCTTTAATAAGTGACATTGTAATATCAGTTGGAAATATCAGCTGGTGGTATCAGCTGGTAATATCAACTGGTAATAACAGCTGGAAATATCAGCTGCTTTCTAGAAGGGAATTTTTGGGAAGATGACATAATGGGAGTCAAAACACACACACACACACACACACACACACACACACACACACACACACACACACACACACACACACAAGGTTATGAAGACTGGGGAAGGGGCAAGAAAAACAGAACGTGAATAAAGACTCGGGGGCCACAGAGGCTGCAAACCTCACTCAAGGAGAAAGCCTGGGGGTGAGCATAGTGCCGAGCATGTCGCCAGAGGCGTACGCCAACCAAATAACCTCTGCAGCGAATGGTCGTCTGGAAAATATAAGAGTAGCATTCAGGAATCTCAACACAACAGCATCAATAGCGTCAACGAAACAACAGCAACAATAACAACAGCATCAATAGTGTCAACGAAACAACAGCATCAATAACAACAGCAACAACAATAACGGCAGCAACAACAGAATCATCAACAAAAGCAACAACAAAAGGCCTGGTGAAGGTGATTACAGATTCAGTCATTGTCACAAAAAGTGGTTTGGAGGACGGTGTTCTGGAGGACGTTTTAACACACTGCTCTGTTTTATAATTCTAAGCGCACGCGCGCGTACACACACACACACACACACACACACACACACACACACACACACACACACACACACACACACACACACACACACACACACACACACATATATATATATATATATATATATATATATATATACGCACACACACAGTTTTAAAAAGAGATACGATAAAGGAGGCCTGGTCACAGACCGGGCCGCGGGGGCGTTGACCCCCGGAACTCTCTCCAGATAAACTCCAGGTAATAAAGCTCTTGAAGCAGGGAGAGAGTGAACCTAGTAATGACCAGCAAAGAGGCGGGGCGAGGAGCTATAAATCAACCCCTGTAACCACAAATAGGTGAGCAGACACACAGACACACACTCAACAACCTACTGGAGTGGTTTTATACGATGAGGACATAAAGATCGACTGCAAATTCTTGGACGGCAGGAAATTTAACCTTACACTCCAGAGACTGCTACATAAATAAGAAGAGGAAGCAGGTACACAGGGTAGTGTTACACAGTGCATCAAGGAATATCTACCCAGCAGAACACAGCTGCTGATGGTGAGGGCAGATGTTTCAGGATGGCAAAGCGTAACGAGTGGGGTTCCCCAAAGATCAGTTCTAGGACAATTATTGCAGGTAAATGACCTGTCAGAGGTAGGGTCAACAAGGGATCGCATTATACTATATATTTGTGTTTAGTTTTCCATCGTTGTTGGTATTTAATACCTTTTATCTTCATCCAGGAAGAGGGAAGATGGGAGAGGATAGAGGCCACATGCAGACGAGGACCAGCTGCAAGGTGGTCAGACAAGTGGTTACTGTAGTTCTTACAAGGTGGTCAGATAAGTGGTTACTGTAGTTCTTACAAGGTGGTCAGATAAGTGGTTACTGTAGTTCTTACAAGGTGGTCAGACAAGTGTTTACTGTAGTTCTTACAAGGTGGTCAGACAAGTGGTTACTGTAGTTCTTACAAGGTGGTCAGACAAGTGGTTACTGTAGTTCTTACAAGGTGGTCAGACAAGTGGTTACTGTAGTTCTTACAAGGTCGTTACAAAGAAGTGGTAACTACAGTTCTTACAAGGTGATCAAACAAGTGGTATACCTGAGTGTTCCTGGGGGTCAACGACCCCGAGGCCCAATCAATGATCAGGCCTCACGGTGGATCAGGACCTGATCAACCAGGTTGTTACTACTGACCGCACGCAGACATATGTACGAACCACAGCCCGACTGGACATGTACTTTTAGGTGCCTGTCCAGCTCCCTCTTGAAGACAGCCAAGGGGTCCAATGGTAATCCCTCTTATGTATGCTGGGAGGCAGTTGAATAGTCTTGGGCCCCTGACACTTTGTCTCTTGGCGCATTCATTAGGGGGATATTACACCGCCTGCCGAGTCTTTTGCTTTCGTAGGGAGTGATTCCTATGTGCAGATTTGGGACCAGTCCCTCTAGGATCTTCCAGGTGTATATTATCATATATCTTTCTCGCCTGCTTTCCAAGGAGTACAAGTTAAAGAACAGTAATTTAGGTACTTTATTGTACTTATACGTGCAGTGGAAGTTCTTTGCATATTCTCCAGCTCTGCAATTTCGCCTGGGTTGAAAGGGGCCGTTAGTGTACGGCAGTGCTTGGGGTATGGAAGGTAATAAGGCAAGGTTGCCACAATTCCCTGGATTAAGAGCCTTTGAAGGCCCTCTGCTGTGTTTTACACCTTATTTACAAGTGCAGCTGTTGTTTTACATCTTATTTACAAGTGTAGTTGTTGTGTTTTACACCTATTTACAAGTGTAGCTGTTGTTAATGTTTTACACCTGATTTACAACGCTACCTAGTAGGCTGAGTCAGTGTGGTACCCTGGAGTTCGTGTGTGTGTGTGTGTGTGTGTGTGTGTGTGTGTGTGTGTGTGTGTGTGTGTGTGTGTGTGTGTGTGCGTGTGTGTGTGTGTGTGTGTGTGTGTGTGTGTGTGTGTGTGTGTGTGTGTACTCACCTATTTGTGGTTGCAGGGGTCGAGTCCTAGCTCCTGGCCCCGCCTCTTCACCGGTTGCTACTAGACCCTCTCTCTCCCCGCTCCATGAGCTTTATCAAACCTCGTCTTAAAACTGTGTATGGTTCCTGCCTCCACTACGTCATTTTCTAGGCTATTCCACTGCCTTACAACTCTATGACTGAAGAAATACTTCCTACTATCTCTCTGACTCATTTGTGTCTTCAACTTCCAATTGTGGCCTCTTGTTTCTGTGTCCCCTCCCTGGAACATCCTGTCCTTGTCCACCTTGTCTATTCCACGCAGTATTTTATATGTCGTTATCATGTCTCCCCTGACCCTCCTGTCCTCCAGTGTCGTCAGGCCGATTTCCCTTAATCTTTCTTCATAGGACATTCCCCTTAGCTCTGGAACTAACCTTGTTAAGAACATAAGAACATAAGAACGAAGGAACACTGCAGAAGGCCTACTGGCCCATGCGAGGCAGGTCCAAGTCCCTACCGGCTTAAGCCAATGCACCCAACCTAGTCAGGTCAGGTCACATTGACTTAAGGGAGGAACACGGCAACCGACCTGTTAGCACAAGCTATCAGGTCCAACTCACACCCACCCACATCTACTCATGTATTTATCCAACCTATTTTTAAAGCTACACAACGTTCTGGCCTCTATAACGGTACTTGGGAGTTTGTTCCACTCATCCACAACTCTATTACCAAACCAGTACTTTCCTATATCCCTCCTGAATCTGAATTTTTCCAACTTAAAACCATTGCTGCGAGTCCTGTCTAGGCTAGATATTTTCAGCACACTATTTACATCCCCTTTATTTATTCCTGTCTTCCACTTATAAACCTCAATCATATCCCCCCTAATTCTACGTCTTTCTAGAGAGTGCAGTTTCAGGGCCCTTAGTCTATCCTCATAGGGAAGGTTTCTGATACATGGGATCATCTTTGTCATCCTCCTTTGTACATTTTCCAGAGAATTTATATCCATTCTGTAATACGGTGACCAAAACTGTGCAGCATAATCTAAATGAGGCCTAACCAAGGATGTATAGAGTTGAAGAACAACCTGAGGACTCCTATTATTTATGCTTCTTGATATGAAGCCAAGGATTCTATTAGCTTTATTGCGAACACTTATGCACTGTTGTCTTGGTTTCAGATTACTGCTAACCAGAACTCCTAAATCTTTTTCGCAATCCGTAATATTAAGATCTACATTATTTAGTTTATATGTGGCATGGTTATTGTCCTGTCCAACATTTAGAACTTTGCATTTGTCTATATTAAACTGCATCTGCCACTTCTCCGACCACTGCATCAGTCTATTCAAATCTTCCTGGAGTGCTCGAATGTCCTCGTCAGAATGAATTCGACGGCCTATTTTGGTGTCATCGGCAAACTTGCCGATGTCGCTCTTTATGCCCTCATCTATGTCGTTTATGTAGATTGTGAACAGCAGGGGGCCCAACACTGACCCCTGTGGAACACCGCTCGTGACGCTTCCCCACTCTGATTTCTCCCCATTTATGCAAACTCTCTGCTGCCTATTTGTCAACCATGCCTCTATCCAGGAAAAAATTTCTCCTCCTATTCCATGTGCTTTAATTTTCCTCAATAGTCTCTGATGTGGGACCCTGTCAAAAGCCTTACTGAAGTCCATATACACAATATCATATTCATTACCATGATCTACCTCCTCAAATACCTTAGTGAAAAAAGTTAATAAATTCGTAAGGCAGGAACGCCCCTTTGTAAAACCATGCTGAGATTCGTTGATTAATTTATGCTTTTCAAGGTGGCTACGAACTGCCTCGGCAATTATTGATTCCATAAATTTTCCCACTATGGAGGTTAGGCTTATTGGTCTATAGTTCGAAGCTAAGGACCTGTCACCTGCAAACCTTTGTACTTTCTCTAGTTTCTTGACGTGCTTTATCAAGTGCGGGTTCCAAACAGGTGCTGCATACTCCAGTATGGGCCTGACATACACGGTGTACAGTGTCTTGAATGATTCCTTACTAAGGTGTCGGAATGCTGTTCTCAGGTTTGCCAGGCGCCCATATGCTGCAGCAGTTATCTGATTGATGTGTGCTTCCGGAGACATGCTCGGTGTTATACTCACCCCAAGATCTTTCTCCTTGAGTGAGGTTTGCAATCTTTGGCCACCTAGCCTATACTCTGTCTGTGGTCTTCTGTGCCCTTCCCCTATCTTCATGACTTTGCATTTGGCAGGATTAAATTCGAGAAGCCATTTGCTGGACCAGGTGTCCAGTCTGTCCAGGTCTCTTTGAAGTCCTGCCTGGTCCTCATCAGATTTAATTCTCCTCATTAACTTCACATCATCTGCAAACAGGGACACTTCTGAGTCTAACCCTTCCGTCATGTCGTTCACATATACCAAAAATAGCACTGGTCCTAGGACCGACCCCTGTGGGACCCCGCTCGTCACAGGTGCCCACTGTGATACATCATTACGTACCATGACTCATTGTTGCCTCCCTGTCAGGTATTCTCTGATCCATTGCAGTGCCCTTCCTGTTATATGCGCCTGATGCTCTAGCTTCTGCACTAATCTCTTGTGAGGAACTGTGTCAAAGGCCTTCTTGCAGTCCAAGAAGATGCAATCAACCCACCCCTCTCTCTCTTGTCTTACTTCTGTTATTTTATCATAAAACTCCAGAAGGTTTGTGACACAGGATTTGCCTTCCGTGAATCCGTGCTGGTTGGCATTTATACTCCTGTTCCGTTCCAGGTGCTCCACCACTCTCCTCCTGATAATCTTCTCCATAATTTTGCATACTATACACGTCAATGACACAGGTCTATAGTTTAGTGCCTCTTTTCTGTCTCCTTTTTTGAAAATGGGAACTACATTTGCTGTCTTCCATACCTCAGGTAGTTGCCCAGTTTCCAGGGATGTGTTGAAGATTGTGGTAAGTGGTACGCACAACATATCTGCTCCCTCTCTAAGGACCCATGGAGAGATGTTGTCCGGTCCCATTGCCTTTGAGGTATCGATGTCCCTTAGCAGTTTCTTCACCTCCTCCTCATCTGTATGTATGTCGTCCAACACTTGTTGGTGTATTCCTTGTTGGTGTCCCCATCTGGTCTGTCCCCCCAGAGTCCTTCCTGTCTCTACTGTAAATACTTCCTTAAATCTCGTGTTGAGCTCCTCACATACCTCTTGATCGTTTCTTGTGAGTTCCCCACCTTCTTTCCTCAGCCTTATCACCTGGTCCTTGACTGTTGTCTTCTTCCTAATGTGGCTATACAGCAGTTTCGGGTCAGATTTGACTTTCGATGCTATGTCGTTTTCATACTGTCTCTGGGCCTCCCTCCTTATCTGCGCATACTCGTTTCTGGCTCTTCTACTAATCTCCTTGTTTTCCTGGGTCCTATGCCTCCTGTACCTTTTCCATTCTCTGTTGCACTTAGCTTTTGCCTCCCTACACCTTCGGGTAAACCAAGGACTCGTCTTGGTCTTCCTATTATTTCTGTTTCCCTTGGGAACAAAACTTTCCTCTGCCTCCTTGCACTTTGTTGCCACATATTCCATCATCTCGTTTACTGATTTTCCTACCATTTCTCTGTCCCACTGAACCTCCTGCAGGAAGTTTCTCATACCTGTGTAGTCCCCCCTTTTATAGTTTGGCCTGTCCCCTTCAGTTCCTGTTACCTTCTCCACTTGTAACTCTACTATATAGTCAAAACTCAGAACCACATGATCGCTAGCTCCAAGGGGCCTCTCGTAAGTGATGTCCTCGATGTCTGAACTGCTCAGGGTGAACACAAGATCCAGTCTTGCTGGCTCATCCTCCCCTCTCTCTCTGGTTGTGTCCCTGACATGTTGATGCATGAGGTTTTCAAGTACCACATCCATCATCTTTGCTCTCCATGTTTCGGGACCCCCATGTGGCTCCAGGTTTTCCCAGTCGATCTCCCTGTGGTTGAAATCGCCCATTACCAGTAACTTTGCTCTGCTCGTGTGTGTGTGTGTGTGTGTGTGTGTGTGTGTGTGCGTGTGTGCGTGTGTGTGTGTGTTTGTGTGTGTGTGTGTCACCTGACTGTTGGTTGTGGCGACATGCTCGCCCTTCCTGAGTGAGGTGGACATCAGGTTTGACTGCTCCACTCTCTTTAAGATATAAAATCCAACATCAAATTCATTTTGTAGCTTGTAAGTAGTGTTGGAACCTTTGTTGAGGCACGCAGTATTTACGTTCTGTCAGTCAGCGAGCAGCTGGAAGTAATGTTGTTGTCAATACGAAGATTTATACCGCATTAATGTCTTGTTTTACCAGCAGTTGAACTTTTAACATATCTCAGTTTACGGTTAAATGACTACGTAACTTTGGAAGCCATTCCATCTTGGGTTTTTTACTCAGCTGGGAGAGCTGAGGAAGGCGTTCAGTGGGTGAATGAGTCTGTCTTGGTGTGCACTCATCTATTTGTGGCTGCATGGGGTGTGTCGGGTCGTAGCTCCTGACCCTGTGTGTGTGTGTGTGTGTGTGAGTGTGTGTGTGTGTGTGTGTGTGTGTGTGTGTGTGTGTGTGTGTGTGTGTGTGTGTGTGTGTGTGTGTGTGTGTGTGTGTGTGTACTCACCTAGTTGTACTCACCTAGTTGAGGTTGCGGGGGTCGAGTCCGAGCTCCTGGCCCCGCCTCTTCACTGATCGCTACTAGGTCACTCTCCCTGAGCCGTGAGCTTTATCATACCTCTGCTTAAAGCTATGTATGGATCCTGCCTCCACTACATCGCTTCCCAAACTATTGCACTTACTGACTACTCTGTGGCTGAAGAAATACTTCCTAACATCCCTGTGATTCATCTGTGTCTTCAGCTTCCAACTGTGTCCCCTTGTTACTGTGTCCAATCTCTGGAACATCCTGTCTTTGTCCACCTTGTCAATTCCTCTCAGTATTTTGTATGTCGTTATCATGTCCCCCCTATCTCTCCTGTCCTCCAGTGTCGTCAGGTTGATTTCCCTTAACCTCTCCTCGTAGGACATACCTCTTAGCTCTGGGACTAGTCTTGTTGCAAACCTTTGCAAACTTTGTGTGTGTGTGTGTGTGTGTGTGTGTGTGTGTAGAACACTAACCGACTGATACAAGAAGTTAAACTTGTCAACATGACCATGTATAGACAAGCAAAACTTCCTGAGTAAAGGCGTGTCAGAGCAGCAGCTGTGAACACCTCCACTCAAAAACGTGTTATAGTTCAATAAACGAGATAAAATGTTGTGATACCAGCTCTCCACATGAAGGTAGCGAGGCGTGAATCACACGAATGTCAAGCTAAACATGACAATTACAATCATACAAACAGACATTCTTTAGTGCCAGGAAGCGTAAAAGAATGGTAGAACATGATAAGAACGTGTCACCACCTGTGAGCTACGTAGCACTGGTTATAGTCAGTGGTGGGCTCCTCACAGTCACAGATATTAAGATCAACTAAAAAAATGACCCCTAGCACTGTAACAAATATGACTGGTTTTATTTACAAACATGCAAGGTCTCACACCGTGTAACAAGGTCTCACACCGTGTAACAAGGTCTCACACCGTGTAACAAAAGAATGTTGTTTATTAGTGACTGGCTTTATTTACAAACATGCAAGGTCTCACACAGTGTAACAAGGTCTCACACCGTGTAACAAGGTCTCACACCGTGTAACAAGAGGATGCTGTTCATTAGTGTCTT
Organism: Cherax quadricarinatus; assembly: GCF_038502225.1. Taxonomy (NCBI): domain Eukaryota; kingdom Metazoa; phylum Arthropoda; class Malacostraca; order Decapoda; family Parastacidae; genus Cherax; species Cherax quadricarinatus. The sequence continues at coordinate 13,219,129 of NC_091357.1, read as the reverse complement.
CCTCACATGGTTAAATACAATGTTCTACACAGCTCCAGCTAAAAGATAATTCTGAGGGTGAAATGTGGATACCCGAGTACAATCTTTCTAGACACAAACGAAGAAACAGGCAACAAGGGATGAAGGGAAGATAGATGGTCTGTGGTAATTAAAAGAGCCACTCATATACAGTAAGTTACTGATCACGTGTGTTGTAGCAGAGACCTTGACGGGTAAAAAATGACAATCAGATTCCAGTTGTTGTACTTGTGTATAAACACAAGACGCAGCTTCCAAGGACCAGTTACTGAAAATTCAATACTGTCTTGAAAATCTCTCAAACCTGGCCCTATATATATATATATTCCTGTTCTCAAGTCTGCCCCACGATCGCCTTAGCTGCTGGGTTAAGCCCTGGCTCTATTTCTCTAAGAACACTCTTCTCCAGAGCTATTTTTCATCTGTTCCGTCTTCCCCGCTCATCCCATTGGGATCTTACCTGAATTTGTTTCCTTGCTTTTGCTTTAATTTGTGATATCTAATAATAATAATAAAATAATAATAATAATAATAATAATCTTTATTTCTACATGTATAAGGTGATAAATCAGACACATGTGCAACACTTGGGTACCTTTGAGGAAACGTTTCCCCACACAGTGGCTTCATCAGCCCTGCGTGGCGAAACGTTTCCTCAATAAAGATACCCAAGTGTTGCACGTGTCTAATTTATCAACTTGTCGATTCTCTAAACCATTTGTCTACACTGCTGTCAGACACAGCAACATCTTGGGATCTTGATACAGGAAATTCTTCACTTGTCTAACCTATAGTCACGGCCTACTTCCACCAGTTGATTTGGCTACTGTGATATCGTAATAAAGTTGGTAGAATTACCGACAATATGTAAAGTAAAAGGACACAAGTGCAACTAATGTGACATTTATTGTGGCAACGTTTCGCTCTCCAGGAGCTTTATCAAGCCATTACAAACAATACATGGACACAGAGGGTATATAAAGGCTCAGAGTGAGGTGAATACTAGTGAGGTACCATTTCGATGTTCACTAGTGGTAGTAGTAGTAGTAGTAGTAGTAGTAGTGGTAGTGACAAAAGTAATACAATGTGGTAGAGCAATTAATTCGTACATGAGAAAAAGGATATAAAAGCTATTACTTGGGTAACATAAAAATAGGTTGGACAAATATAAACTGGAATGAGGTAGCTTGTTTCAGTGTTCACTCTCTGTGCTTTGTGTAGTATAACAGGAGAGACTATGTGATGGCAGGGTTTACTGTTTTCAGGAGGATTCTTGCTAAGACTTCGGAGATGGTGAAGCTGCCGTTGTTTTGTTTAATTGTATTCGAAACAGCGATCAGTGCTGATTCGAGGCACTTGCGACTGCGGAAATTAGTTTCTTTGATCACTAATTGGGCGTCTCTGAATTTCATGAGATGATTGGTGGAATTTCGGTGTTGTACACAGGCGTTGTTCAGGTTATCGTTCCTACATGCGTAAATGTGTTCATTGAGGCGGGTGTCGAGGTTTCTGGCTGTTTCACCTACGTAAATCTTGTCACAGCCTCCACAGGGTATAGTGTAAACTCCTGCATTGACTGGTTCTTGGTGCTTGGATTTTGTCCTGGTTATATCCTTTATTGAAGTGCTAGAAGCGATGGCGACTCTGGTGTTAGCTTGTGAAAGTACTTTTGAGACGTTCAGTGCAACCTGACTGTTGGGAAGAATTATAACTTTGCTGGGAGTGGTGTTGATGCGTGGAGAATTTATGATCTGAAGAGCTCTTTTCTTGCAGTCTTTGATGAAAAAAGAAGGAAAATGTAACTCTGTGAATGTTTGGTGAATGTATGTACACTCCTCGTCAAGAAACTCAGGACTACAAATTCGGTATGCTCTTAGGAAAAACCCGATGATGATGCCTCTTTTGGTCTTGGTATCTTGACTGGAATAGAAGTGTGTGAGACGTGAATCCCTGATAAACAACTTATCGTCACGCACCTTAACCGACTACGAAAAACAAGCACTGAGTCTGGGACTCAAATTTACCACCAACATACGCAAACCTAACTATCAACTAAATCTAGTTACCAGGAACCATAGACACAGTGACAGCAACTTCCAGAAGGGTTATATACAGGGCCTTCTCACTGCAGCTTTATGTGAACCTTCTACTTCTAATCTTCCTAGACGATACATCACTGCCCTTAAGAACCTCGCCAACGACCCCAACATTATCGTCACCACCGCCGACAAAGGAGGTGGAGTCGTCATCCTCAACACCAGTGACTACAACACTAAAATGATGGACCTTTTGAATGATCAATCTACATACGAACCCATCAGCACTCAACAGTGGGAGACGCTCACCAAAGATTTTCTATACAAAACCAGACAAATACTCAAACGCACTAGAGAAGGGAAGAAACTTCTGTACTTGTTACCAAGCAACCCTAAACCAGCACACATGTATGGTTTACCCAAGACCCATAAACACAATATTCCTCTCAGACCAATCACGTCAGGAATAGGCAGTGCTCCACACAAACTAGCCGGAGTTCTTGCCAAACATCTTTCCTGCCTTCTGGGGACCATCAGCCCCGCTCATCTTAAACACTCAGGTGACCTTCTCAACCGCATCCGTAACCTCTCCATCCGTAACAAGAAACTAAGCAGTTTGGATGTGACTTCCCTCTTCACAAAAGTACCTACCAAAAAAGCCATCGAGGTTCTACGACGTAAAGTCAATCAGGACCTTAATCTTCCACTACCTCCCGGAGATTTTGTTGACTTAATTGAACTCTGTGTTAATTTCAACTGTTTTTCTTTCAATAACAAGCTCTACAAACAAACCTACGGCATGGGAATGGGGTCCCCCATAAGTGCCGTCCTAGCCAACTTATACATGGAACACCTAGAGTCCGAACACTTCGCCAACATCATCCCTTCAAGCGTCACTTGGTTACGTTACGTGGACGATGTCCTCGTAATAACTCCAAAACGTTTTGATGTACGGGATCTTCAGGCAAGGCTCAACGCAGTTGAACCGGCGATCCAGTTTACACTAGAAGAAGAGTCCAATGACAAGCTACCTTTCCTCGACGTCCTCATTCACAACCTAAGATTTCAAGTTTATCGGAAACCCACCAATAAAAATGATCTCACACACTTCTATTCCAGTCAAGATACCAAGACCAAAAGAGGCATCATCATCGGGTTTTTCCTAAGAGCATACCGAATTTGTAGTCCTGAGTTTCTTGACGAGGAGTGTACATACATTCACCAAACATTCACAGAGTTACATTTTCCTTCTTTTTTCATCAAAGACTGCAAGAAAAGAGCTCTTCAGATCATAAATTCTCCACGCATCAACACCACTCCCAGCAAAGTTATAATTCTTCCCAACAGTCAGGTTGCACTGAACGTCTCAAAAGTACTTTCACAAGCTAACACCAGAGTCGCCATCGCTTCTAGCACTTCAATAAAGGATCTAACCAGGACAAAATCCAAGCACCAAGAACCAGTCAATGCAGGAGTTTACACTATACCCTGTGGAGGCTGTGACAAGATTTACGTAGGTGAAACAGCCAGAAACCTCGACACCCGCCTCAATGAACACATTTACGCATGTAGGAACGATAACCTGAACAACGCCTGTGTACAACACCGAAATTCCACCAATCATCTCATGAAATTCAGAGACGCCCAATTAGTGATCAAAGAAACTAATTTCCGCAGTCGCAAGTGCCTCGAATCAGCACTGATCGCTGTTTCGAATACAATTAAACAAAACAACGGCAGCTTCACCATCTCCGAAGTCTTAGCAAGAATCCTCCTGAAAACAGTAAACCCTGCCATCACATAGTCTCTCCTGTTATACTACACAAAGCACAGAGAGTGAACACTGAAACAAGCTACCTCATTCCAGTTTATATTTGTCCAACCTATTTTTATGTTACCCAAGTAATAGCTTTTATATCCTTTTTCTCATGTACGAATTAATTGCTCTACCACATTGTATTACTTTTGTCACTACCACTACTACTACTACTACTACTACTACTACCACTAGTGAACATCGAAATGGTACCTCACTAGTATTCACCTCACTCTGAGCCTTTATATACCCTCTGTGTTCATATATTGTTTGTAATGGCTTGATAAAGCTCCTGGAGAGCGAAACGTTGCCACAATAAATGTCACATTAGTTGCACTTGTGTCCTTTTACTTTGCATACTGTGATATCGCCTACGTGGAACTCCATATTCAGTGGATAAGAATGAAACAGGCAGGACCATGCTTGAAGCTGCTGGTGTTCTCAGCTTGTAAAACAAGTGCTGCCCTTCGCTGGCTGCCCAAAATTATGTGGCTTTAGAAGTATGAGAGTGTGACTCCGTCCAGGTCAAGGCAGAGGCTGAGATGTCTGGATTCGAATCGTTGGCTAACCTATGATATAAGTTTATATACAAAAAAAAAAAATCTTGTTTTTGCATACCGTAAGCATCTTTAACATCCCTTGTGTTGACCGGCATTAATGCTACGTGGCAATAAAGGAGGGCCCCGCCTATACAGCAGGTTAGGTTCCGAGCTAATGCTGTAAAGCGAAAATCGCTGTAAAGTGAATCATAACCTTCTTTCACTTTGAAAAGCATATAAAAGACTGATAAAATGTTTACACTATCATTTATTAAGTGAATGCATATACCTTAGAATATTTTCGTCCTTATCATATAGCGAGTGGTGAATGTATTTACTGTAGGAAGTCTGAATAAATGAAGAATGGATATAATTGACAACTGCTGTATTAGCGAAACGCTGTAAAGTGGTGCTATAAAGCGGGGCCCTCCTGTACTCACAGAGATGAGAGGAGACGCTTCACGTGGTATCCGTGTGTGAGTCGTGTGTGTCCGATTTGCAGAGTTGCCAGTCTGGTTCCCCACGTGTGACAGCAATGGAAAGATGATGACCAGGAGCTGTGTTGTGACTTGATTGATAACTGGTGTCCCAGTAGTGAGCATCGCTGCCAACGGTGCTCACATCTCTGCAACACTACTGGCAAACAGTACTGAGTCAACATTGAAGACAACAGGAATGATGATTTATTATGATTATTATTATTATTATTATTATGATTATTATTATTATTATTATTATTAATTACAGTCTTCGCGAGGGAACACTAAACCTGTGAGGGTCATACATCTCCTTGGTAATTGTAAGTGATCAGGATTACTCCGAGTATGAAAAGGGTAGCTCCAGTCCTTTGGATCAAGAGCCCTTCACGAACAAGGCATCTTTGCGAACAACCGGTTTCGCTACCTTTGCCCTCGTGAGCAACCGGTTGATCTAGCTTTAACTACTGTGAGATATTTCATTATTTATCACTACGTTACCACATTTACTCCAAGCGCTAAACCCATGTGGGAGTCACTGAACACAAGGAGTGCTGGAAACTCGATCCTACGTCTGGCAATCCCCAGAATGAGAGAGAGAGAAAGAGAGAGAGAGAGAGAGAGAGAGAGAGAGAGAGAGAGAGAGAGAGAGAGAGAGAGAGAGAGAGAGAGAGAGAGAGAGAGAGAGAGATATTATAATTTATGTATTTTATCCACAGGTGCCCCACGTGAAGGAGGACATATTGAATGGTGTGGGCGGCGCGGGCGGCATGGAGGGCGTGGGCGGGCGGGCGGCCAGCAAGGTGGGCGGCACAGCAGCAAGCTCAACCACTTCCAGAGGATCTTCCAGCAGTGGCTCTTCCGGCCAAGGTTGGTAGTGGTGGTGGTAGTGATGGTAGTGGTGGTGGTAGTGATGGTAGTGGTGGTAGTGGTGGTAGTGATGGTAGTGGTGGTAGTGATGGTAGTGATGGTAGTGGTGGTGGTAGTGATGGTAGTGGTGGTAGTGGTGGTAGTGATGGTAGTGGTGGTAGTGATGGTAGTGATGGTAGTGGTGGTGGTAGTGATGGTAGTGGTGGTAGTGGTGGTAGTGATGGTAGTGGTGGTGGTAGTGATGGTAGTGGTGGTGGTAGTGATGGTAGTGGTGGTAGTGGTGGTAGTGATGGTAGTGGTGGTAGTGGTGGTAGTGGTGGTAGTGGTGGTAGTGATGGTAGTGGTGGTGGTAGTGATGGTAGTGGTGGTAGTGGTGGTAGTGATGGTAGTGGTGGTAGTGGTGGTAGTGATGGTAGTGGTGGTGGTAGTGATGGTAGTGGTGGTGGTAGTGATGGTAGTGGTGGTAGTGGTGGTAGTGATGGTAGTGGTGGTAGTGGTGGTAGTGGTGGTAGTGATGGTAGTGGTGGTGGTAGTGATGGTAGTGGTGGTGGTAGTGATGGTAGTGGTGGTGGTAGTGATGGTAGTGGTGGTGGTAGTGATGGTAGTGGTGGTGGTAGTGATGGTAGTGGTGGTAGTGGTGGTAGTGATGGTAGTGGTGGTAGTGGTGGTAGTGGTGGTAGTGGTGGTAGTGGTGGTAGTGATGGTAGTGGTGGTGGTAGTGATGGTAGTGGTGGTGGTAGTGATGGTAGCGGTGGTGGTAGTGGTTGTAGTGGTGGTGTTGGTGGTGTGTTAGTGGAGTGCTGGTATGACTTACAAGACAGTACAGTGAGGGTTGAGTTTGTCAACTGAGAGAGAGTACCAAGCCAGACACTCGTACATTCTCCGTCACACACTCACTCTCACATGATATTCTTGATAAATTACCAAAACAATATACTACGAGGGACCAACTTGAATATAACCTTAATATGTCTGTGTCAACACAACATATAATATTAAAGGAGGTTAAATTGTGAACGGAATTTCAAAGAAATACAGTTAGAAGCCTGAGGGGACTTATAACTCACTATAACATGAACATAGATAAGTACATTAGCAGAGAAACTTGTAATGTGAGCACTGACTGATGCTGTAGCAGCCAGGCTACTACAGCATCACGGAAGTGAGCACTGACTGATGCTGTAGCAGCCAGGCTACTACAGCATCACGGAAGTGAGCACTGACTGATGCTGTAGCAGCCAGGCTACTACAGCATCACGGAAGTGAGCACTGACTGATGCTGTAGCAGCCAGGCTACTACAGCATCACGGAAGATCATCAAACTAGATACAAAGCTAGTACAATAACCTCACGTAATGTGGGTTGGTGTTGGATTTAGGAAATAAAACACATTTAAAGACATTCTGAGTAACTAGTCTAAGTTTGCTAGTGATAAAATATATACTTTTAAGTAATATTTATTAAAGTATACTGCTATTAAGCCTTCTAGGGCCTAGTTCACAGGCCTTATGTGTAGCTGTGTCCTTATGCTACCGTCTAGACCAGGTTCTTAACCTTTTTACGATTACTGAGCCTCCATGGAGTGCCCAATATGTCCCAAGACTCTCTTCACCAGATGATTTGCACTCTAAATCATCACCAGCATCACCAGCTCTATTAGGTACCAGTATGACTTCAGAAGATGTCAATAGTTTGGTTTTACTTCATATAAGTATAGCTAGCAACACAGGATAGCTAGCAACACAGGATAGCTAGCAACACAGGATAGTTAGCAACACAGGATAGCTAGCAACACAAGATAGCTAGCAACACAGGATAGCTAGCAACATAAGATAGCTAGCAACACAGGATAGTTAACAACACAGGATAGCTAGCAACACAAGATAGCTAGCAACACAAGATAGCTAGCAACACAGGATAGCTAGCAACACAGGATAGCTATCAACACAAGATAGCTAGCAACACAGGATAGTTAACAACACAGGATAGCTAACAAGACAGGATACCTAGCAACACAGGATAGCTAGCAACACAAGATAGCTAGCAACACAAGATAGCTAGCAACAAAGGATAGCTAGCAACACAGGATAGCTAACAACACAAGATAGCTAGCAACACAAGATAGCTAGCAACACAGGATAGCTAGCAACACAAGATACCTAGCAACACAAGATAGCTAGCAACACAGGATAGCTAACAACACAGGATAGCTAGCAACACAGGATAGCTAGCAACACAAGATAGCTAGCAACATAGGATAGCTAGCAACACAAGATAGCTAGCAACACAGGATAGCTAGCAACACAAGATAGCTAGCAACATAGGATAGCTAGCAACACAAGATAGCTAGCAACACAAGATAGCTAACAACACAGGATAGCTAGCAACACTGGATAGCTAGCAACATAGGATAGCTAGCAACACAAGATAGCTAGCAACACAAGATAGCTAGCAACACAAGATAGCTAGCAACACAAGATAGCTAGCAACACAGGATAGCTAGCAACACTTGATAGCTAGCAACACAAGATAGCTAGCAACACAGGATAGCTAGCAACACAAGGTAGCTAGCAACACAAGATAGCTAGCAACACAAGATAGCTAGCAACACTTGATAGCTAGCAACACTTGATAGCTAGCAACACAAGATAGCTAGCAACACTTGATAGCTAGCAACACAAGATAGCTAGCAACACAGGATAGCTAGCAACACAAGATAGCTAGCAATACTGGATAGCTAGCAACACTTGATAGCTAGCAACACAAGATAGCTAGAAACACAAGATAGCTAGCAACACAGGATAGCTAACAACACGGGATAGCTAGCAACATAGGATAGCTAGCAACACAAGATAGCTAGCAATACTGGATAGCTAGCAACATAGGATAGCTAGCAACACAAGATAGCTAGCAACATAGGATAGCTAGCAACACAAGATAGCTAGCAACACAAGATAGCTAGCAACACAAGATAGCTAGCAACACAAGATAGCTAGCAACATAGGATAGCTAGCAACACAGGATAGCTAGCAACACAGGATAGCTAGCAACACAAGATAGCTAGCAACATAAGATAGCTAGCAACACAGGATAGCTAGCAACAGAGGATAGCTAGCAACACAAGATAGCTAGCAACATAGGATAGCTAGCAACACAGGATAGCTAGCAACACAAGATAGCTAGCAACACAGGATAGCTAGCAACACAAGATAGCTAGCAACACAGGATAGCTAGCAACACAAGATAGCTAGCAACACAAGATAGCTAGCAACACAGGATAGCTAGCAACACAAGATAGCTAGCAACACAAGATAGCTAGCAACACAGGATAGCTAGCAACACAAGATAGCTAGCAACACAAGATAGCTAGCAACACAGGATAGCTAGCAACACAAGATAGCTAGCAACACAAGATAGCTAGCAACACAAGATAGCTAGCAACACAGGATAGCTAGCAACACAAGATAGCTAGCAACACAGGATAGCTAGCAACACAAGATAGCTAGCAACATAAGATAGCTAGCAACACAGGATAGCTAGCAACAGAGGATAGCTAGCAACACAAGATAGCTAGCAACATAGGATAGCTAGCAACACAGGATAGCTAGCAACACAAGATAGCTAGCAACACAGGATAGCTAGCAACACAAGATAGCTAGCAACACAGGATAGCTAGCAACACAAGATAGCTAGCAACACAAGATAGCTAGCAACACAGGATAGCTAGCAACACAAGATAGCTAGCAACACAAGATAGCTAGCAACACAGGATAGCTAGCAACACAAGATAGCTAGCAACACAAGATAGCTAGCAACACAGGATAGCTAGCAACACAAGATAGCTAGCAACACAAGATAGCTAGCAACACAAGATAGCTAGCAACACAGGATAGCTAGCAACACAAGATAGCTAGCAACACAGGATAGCTAGCAACACAAGATAGCTAGCAACACAAGATAGCTAGCAACACAAGATAGCTAGCAACACAGGATAGCTAGCAACACAAGATACCTAGCAACACAAGATAGCTAGCAACACAGGATAGCTAACAACACAGGATAGCTAGCAACACAGGATAGCTAGCAACACAAGATAGCTAGCAACATAGGATAGCTAGCAACACAAGATAGCTAGCAACACAAGATAGCTAGCAACACAAGATAGCTAGCAACACAGGATAGCTAGCAACACAAGATAGCTAGCAACACAAGATAGCTAGCAACACAAGATAGCTAGCAACACAAGATAGCTAGCAACACAAGATAGCTAGCAACACAGGATAGCTAGCAACACAAGATAGCTAGCAACACAAGATAGCTAGCAACACAGGATAGCTAGCAACACAGGATAGCTAGCAACACAAGATAGCTAGCAACACAGGATAGCTAGCAACACAGGATAGCTAGCAACACAGGATAGCTAGCAACACAGGATAGCTAGCAACACAGGATAGCTAGCAACACAGGATAGCTAGCAACACAAGATAGCTAGCAACACAACAGTTGATGGTATATTCTCATTTAACAACAATTTCTTTGTTAAATTGTCTTGCAGTTATGACACATGTGCAACAGTTAGCCAACTTTATTCCCAAACGTTTCGCCTACACAGTAGGCTTCTTCAGTAGAGCACAGCCTACTGTATAGGCGAAACGTTTCGGAATAAACTTTCCTAAGTGCTGCACATGTGTCTTATTAATGTGTCAGTACTGTATTCAGTATTCAGGTATACTGTAGCAAATATAAGTGTAGGATGTGACCAGGTCAGGTTCCAGGACCCAGTGTGTGTCTATTAACTTCCTGTAACAGGTGAGCCTGTGGAAGGCCTCGGTCAGATGACCAGAAGCTCCAGCTGTGGGTCATCATATGACTAAGACCCGCGTCAGGAAACACTTGTCCTGTTTCCTGACAAGCCTTACCTAACCTAACTAAATTAACTTCTTGACATCATGATGTATAACGTCGTAATATTTGCCTGACTTCCTGACGCAGGAGTGGGAGGTGGTGGTGGGGTGGCGATGACGTCGGCGGGTCTGACATCGTCAACGCAGACGCTAGCGGTGACATCAACGCCTCGATCGCCTTCCCTGGCGTCCATCTCTTCGGACGGCAGTGCCGACAGCCACTTAGTGGAGCGGGAGGATATCGTGGCCCTCACCACTGCCGTCAGAGCCTTCAAGGAAGCTCTGGGCAAACTGAAGAGAATCTTCCACCCAGAGAGAGGTGAGTGTCCTCTCTCAACGACTCACAACCATCAAAATGGTATACAATACCGACAGGTTGGTAGGTAAGACACATAGGCAACAGGCAACTTTATTCCGAAATGTTGCCTATGTGTCTTACCTACCAACTCACAAACAATAAGCATGATGGTATGGTGATACAAACAAGGTCTGGGAAAAGGATAAGTATAGTTCGGGACACATATTACAGGGAACGTTTTGCCATGACTGAAAAAGTCATTGTTACGGAATACTGTAAAAAACACGCTCCATATATAATGTCAGTTTCCGTGTAGTATACTGAAAGTAGACGTGTATTATTCCCTGAAAGCGAACGTGTTTTATTCCTGTCAGTCAGGCAGTGGCCAGGACAGGAGCAGATGAGAGGTGTGTTAAGTTCAGTACGAGTCGGGTGGTGACGGGGGTAATGTCATCATGTTTGGGTGGTAGTTTGAGTAGGTAATTTTGGTAAGTTTTTTTAGTGTATACTATAGGTGTTTGTGTATAAGTGCTCTCATGTTATTTGTAAGGCCCTAGTATGCAGAGGACTGTTTATGCGAGAGTACTGTATGGAGTTTTGCCTGCTGGTAATTACTCTACCGTCGTTACAGTTACTCGGGCCGAATCGTTTTCCCTCTTAATAAACGTCCTGAACTGTACATAATGTCTTTTTCCATAACAAGCCTCATATAATACCCATGTACAAATAACTTGCATGTGGGAGAAGGAAGATTATGACGACGTTTCGGTCCGACTTGGACCACAACGTTTCTCCCATGTGCGGCTTATTTGTGTATTGTTCCAGTCACGATATTGTTCTTTTTTTCTTCTTTACATACCCATAGTTAGGGAAAGCTCACATTTGCTTATATTTACAGCCTTTAAACACTATGTGCTGTATAGCCCTTGTGGCTTAGCGCTTCTTTTTGATAATAATAATAATTTAAACACAGACGAGATTCACCTCTACTGCAACTGTGGAATCTCACAGCTTCAGTTGATAAAAAATATGACTGGGGTAAAACATTGGACTGTCTCCTTGAGAGGATCTGAATATGTAGCTTCTCTTACCACCCCATCTTTTGTGTACTTATATCCACGGACACCAGCGAAATTATTTACAAACATTTATCTCAGGACAGCAAGTGGATTCCAACCCATGAACTCATCTTCCGCCCAGGCAGAGTCAAACTCAGGTGCCTCACTTCAATAAATAGCATCTGAAGACAGCATATGCTATGTATTGGTTCTCCTAGTTGAGGTGCCTCGGTAAATGCCTGCTACTAGCAGTTTCGTCTTGTCCTCCCTTTATATACTAGCCAATCAGAGACATTAAAATCATTGCATTTTTGTAAATACTGTGCATAGTAAAGTGTTAAAGGAATATATATATATATACACAAACAGCCGGCACATAGGAAAGAGAAAAGCTTATGACGACGTTTTGGTCCGTCTTGGACCATTCACAAATCACACAACAGAATGTGTGGGGTTCGATCCCGTGGCAAGACAGTCTTAAAACTGGTAGACCAGGTTTAAGACTCTATACCATCTCTTCTGCGAATCATTTATAATAGGTCTAAAGGGCCTTAAGCTATAGGATGCCACAGCCATATTCGTCTGAAATTCATCTATAAAAACGTGCTTTTGTGGTCAAAGTGGTGGCCCATGTTAACCTTCCAAGTGCGCAGATGCTTATTTGGCTAGCACGGTGCAGTAGAGCACTGACATGCTAGAGTTAGGACTGTATCTAAGAACGTAAGAATGGAGGCCTACTGGACCGTACAAGGCAGATCCTTTTCAAAACCAACCGTGCAAGAACATAAGAATATATGAACACTGCAGCACGCCGTGGGTTTAAATCCTATCCGTCCTACGTGTTGTTTACAATCTCGCTATTATAATTTCACGAGTTAATTCTGGGACCCACTTCTCTTGAGTGAAATTTGTAACTGTTACTGGCCAGTGGTTGTAGCACAACCAAGCACTGCTGACCAGTGGTTGTAGAACAACCGGGGACTGGTGGCCAAAGTTTGTGGAACAACCCGGCACTGCAGGTCTGCAACACAAGTACTGAAGCTCGTGTAATGGTAGCCTGTTCTTTAAGTGTTCCACTTTTTTGTTAGCTGAGTTTCAGCGTTGACGCTGAGCAGGTGATAACGTCTCCACTGAGACTACCAAGTATAGGTAACATACGTGAATACTGAAACAAATTTCTCGCTTTATTATTGTTGATGTTTGATACATTCCATTGGTATCGTTTACAGCCACAAGATAACGGCTGAGCAACTTTGCCAACTCATATGCAATCGATTATTTTTGCTGGTGAAGTTGGTGTGAGAATCATCATCTTTCCACCTCTTGTGCTCTCCTCCTTCCACACACACACACATTCACTCGAGGAAGTACTTGAGTTAGTCCTTCAGTGGATATATCTTAGTCCATATATCATCGCACCACCAATGATATATGTATATGCATATAATGTATATATATATATATATATATATATATATATATATATATATATATATATATATATATATATATATATATTTTTCTGTCTCATAAACACGCTAAGATAACAGGGATATCTTGCTACTCCTACTTACACTTTGGTCACACTTCACAGACACGCACATGCATATATATATATACATACATCTAGGTTTTTCTCCTTTTTCTAAATAGCTCTTGTTCTTTTTTATTTCTTCTATTGTCCATAGGGAAGTGGAAAAGAATCTTTCCTCCGTAAGCCATGCGTGTCGTATGAGGCGACTAAAATGCCGGGAGCAATGGGCTAGTAACCCCTTCTCCTGTATACAATTACTAAAAAAGAGAAGAAGAAAAACTTTATAAAACTGGGTTGCTTAAATGTGCGTGGATGTAGTGCGGATGAGAAGAAACAGATGATTGCGGATGTTATGAATGAAAAGAAGTTGGATGTCCTGGCCCTAAGCGAAACAAAGCTGAAGGGGGTAGGAGAGTTTCAGTGGGGGGAAATAAATGGGATTAAATCTGGAGTATCTGAGAGAGTTAGAGCAAAGGAAGGGGTAGCAGTAATGTTAAATGATCAGTTATGGAAGGAGAAAAGAGAATATGAATGTGTAAATTCAAGAATTATGTGGATTAAAGTAAAGGTTGGATGCGAGAAGTGGGTCATAATAAGCGTGTATGCACCTGGAGAAGAGAGGAATGCAGAGGAGAGAGAGAGATTTTGGGAGATGTTAAGTGAATGTATAGGAGCCTTTGAACCAAGTGAGAGAGTAATTGTGGTAGGGGACTTGAATGCTAAAGTAGGAGAAACTTTTAGAGAGGGTGTGGTAGGTAAGTTTGGGGTGCCAGGTGTAAATGATAATGGGAGCCCTTTGATTGAACTTTGTATAGAAAGGGGTTTAGTTATAGGTAATACATATTTTAAGAAAAAGAGGATAAATAAGTATACACGATATGATGTAGGGCGAAATGACAGTAGTTTGTTGGATTATGTATTGGTAGATAAAAGACTGTTGAGTAGACTTCAGGATGTACATGTTTATAGAGGGGCCACAGATATATCAGATCACTTTCTAGTTGTAGCTACACTGAGAGTAAAAGGTAGATGGGATACAAGGAGAATAGAAGCATCAGGGAAGAGAGAGGTGAAGGTTTATAAACTAAAAGAGGAGGCAGTTAGGGTAAGATATAAACAGCTATTGGAGGATAGATGGGCTAATGAGAGCATAGGCAATGGGGTCGAAGAGGTATGGGGTAGGTTTAAAAATGTAGTGTTAGAGTGTTCAGCAGAAGTTTGTGGTTACAGGAAAGTGGGTGCAGGAGGGAAGAGGAGCGATTGGTGGAATGATGATGTAAAGAGAGTAGTAAGGGAGAAAAAGTTAGCATATGAGAAGTTTTTACAAAGTAGAAGTGATGCAAGGAGGGAAGAGTATATGGAGAAAAAGAGAGAAGTTAAGAGAGTGGTGAAGCAATGTAAAAAGAGAGCAAATGAGAGAGTGGGTGAGATGTTATCAACAAATTTTGTTGAAAATAAGAAAAAGTTTTGGAGTGAGATTAACAAGTTAAGAAAGCCTAGAGAACAAATGGATTTGTCAGTTAAAAATAGGAGAGGAGAGTTATTAAATGGAGAGTTAGAGGTATTGGGAAGATGGAAGGAATATTTTGAGGAATTGTTAAATGTTGATGAAGATAGGGAAGCTGTGATTTCGTGTATAGGGCAAGGAGGAATAACATCTTGTAGGAGTGAGGAAGAGCCAGTTGTGAGTGTGGGGGAAGTTCGTGAGGCAGTAGGTAAAATGAAAGGGGGTAAGGCAGCCGGGATTGATGGGATAAAGATAGAAATGTTAAAAGCAGGTGGGGATATAGTTTTGGAGTGGTTGGTGCAATTATTTAATAAATGTATGAAAGAGGGTAAGGTACCTAGGGATTGGCAGAGAGCATGCATAGTTCCTTTGTATAAAGGCAAAGGGGATAAAAGAGAGTGCAAAAATTATAGGGGGATAAGTCTGTTGAGTGTACCTGGTAAAGTGTATGGTAGAGTTATAATTGAAAGAATTAAGAGTAAGACGGAGAATAGGATAGCAGATGAACAAGGAGGCTTTAGGAAAGGTAGGGGGTGTGTGGACCAGGTGTTTACAGTGAAACATATAAGTGAACAGTATTTAGATAAGGCTAAAGAGGTCTTTGTGGCATTTATGGATTTGGAAAAGGCGTATGACAGGGTGGATAGGGGGGCAATGTGGCAGATGTTGCAAGTGTATGGTGTAGGAGGTAGGTTACTGAAAGCAGTGAAGAGTTTTTACGAGGATAGTGAGGCTCAAGTTAGAGTATGTAGGAAAGAGGGAAATTTTTTCCCAGTAAAAGTAGGCCTTAGACAAGGATGTGTGATGTCACCGTGGTTGTTTAATATATTTATAGATGGGGTTGTAAGAGAAGTAAATGCGAGGGTCTTGGCAAGAGGCGTGGAGTTAAAAGATAAAGAATCACACACAAAGTGGGAGTTGTCACAGCTGCTCTTTGCTGATGACACTGTGCTCTTGGGAGATTCTGAAGAGAAGTTGCAGAGATTGGTGGATGAATTTGGTAGGGTGTGCAAAAGAAGAAAATTAAAGGTGAATACAGGAAAGAGTAAGGTTATGAGGATAACAAAAAGATTAGGTGATGAAAGATTGAATATCAGATTGGAGGGAGAGAGTATGGAGGAGGTGAACGTATTCAGATATTTGGGAGTGGACGTGTCAGCGGATGGGTCTATGAAAGATGAGGTGAATCATAGAATTGATGAGGGAAAAAGAGTGAGTGGTGCACTTAGGAGTCTGTGGAGACAAAGAACTTTGTCCTTGGAGGCAAAGAGGGGAATGTATGAGAGTATAGTTTTACCAACGCTCTTATATGGGTGTGAAGCGTGGGTGATGAATGTTGCAGCGAGGAGAAGGCTGGAGGCAGTGGAGATGTCATGTCTGAGGGCAATGTGTGGTGTGAATATAATGCAGAGAATTCGTAGTTTGGAAGTTAGGAGGAGGTGCGGGATTACCAAAACTGTTGTCCAGAGGGCTGAGGAAGGGTTGTTGAGGTGGTTCGGACATGTAGAGAGAATGGAGCGAAACAGAATGACTTCAAGAGTGTATCAGTCTGTAGTGGAAGGAAGGCGGGGTAGGGGTCGGCCTAGGAAGGGTTGGAGGGAGGGGGTAAAGGAGGTTTTGTGTGCGAGGGGCTTGGACTTCCAGCAGGCATGCGTGAGCGTGTTTGATAGGAGTGAATGGAGACAAATGGTTTTTAATACTTGACGTGCTGTTGGAGTGTGAGCAAAGTAACATTTATGAAGGGATTCAGGGAAACCGGCAGGCCGGACTTGAGTCCTGGAGATGGGAAGTACAGTGCCTGCACTCTGAAGGAGGGGTGTTAATGTTGCAGTTTACAAACTGTAGTGTGAAGCACCCTTCTGGCAAGACAGTGATGGAGTGAATGATGGTGAAAGTTTTTCTTTTTCGGGCCACCCTGCCTTGGTGGGAATCGGCCGGTGTGATAATAAAAAAAAAATATATATACATATAAAGAATGTTCGGTAAAACACCACAAAAACACACACACATATTCAAAAACTCAAACCATTCTTCCAGCATCATGAAAAAACTTGGTTAATGTGAGAAGACACGAGGTAGTAGGCTATACAGTTGGGAGGGAGCGTGTCTGAGTGTCAGGGAGATGACATCACTTAGCCTGATATCTGTTCCCTGGAGGCTGGGCCAGCACGAACCTCGTCCCTTGATGCTGCTGGATGAAGTGGGGCGGGTGTGGTGTTAGTGGTAGGTGTGGTGTTAGTGGTAGGTGTGGTGTTAGTGGTAGGTGTGGTGTTAGTGGTAGGTGTGGTGTTAGTGGTAGGTGTGGTGCTAGTTGTGGGTGTGGTGCTAGTTGTGGGTGTGGTGCTACTGTCGTGCTACATGCTAGGAGTGCTGAGTACTAGCATTAGCATTAGCATTAGCACTAGCATTAGCTAGTGTGATGAATATAGAAAGTGTGGAGTATTAGACTGCTATTACAACTGACAATCCTTCGCTTAGCAAGTAAGCATCAATCAGCAAAATAGCATCAACATCACATCATCAATAATACTGAGAAACTCTCCTCCAGCTCTCTGACGTCAACAGTGAAGGAATACTCACTCACGCTGTATTTAGTAAACCAGGTCACATAACTACTCACAGTAGACCAGGGGCCCTATTTTTGTCTACCTTGTTTAAGAACTTCAGTATGTAGAGAATGTGGTGTTTCGTAAGGAATAATAAAAACAGATAATACAGTGGCCGGAACAATTTAACAAAAACCCTCACTTAGGAAGCTTACAACGACGTGTCGCTCCGTCCTGGACGGAGACATATTTTTGTAAATAGGTATACAAGTAGGTAGAAGAATTTAGACACTTTTACAACAGTCCCTAATGTTGCAGAAGTGTTTAATTTATCACCTTGTCAGTTTTCTAAACCGTTTATATCACAAATAGGTAGGTATGTGTGTGATTAAGACACAGGTGCAACAGTTGGGTATCTTTATTGTTGAAACCTTTCGCCTAAACAGTAGACTTCTTCAGTCAAATAGAGAGGCAGCAGGTGTAGTAGTGAAATGATGTAATCAGTCCATCAACCTTGGAGAACTAGTATTTAAGCTGTTCAGTCCCTCAGCCTGGCTGGGGGACTGACCAGCCTTTGCTGGGGCAAAGGAGTTAGCTATCATTCAATTTGCCCCCCCCCCCTGGCTGTTTTGTATGTTACCATATAAGACAACTGCATTCACACACAACTTGTGTAATTTACTTAAGTGTAAGTGTACCAAAATAAACTTACTTAACCTTGTCGGCGTCACCATACTATTTACTTCCTGCTAGAAGTGTTGTCGAACGAGTGTGCAACCAGTAAACAGCAATTCCTTTCCGTTGCATTTTTTATACTAAGATAGTTACACTGAGAGGTGTTCATCTCTGTCAACAAAGGATATACACTCGGTGGCCACTTCATTATGTACACCTGTACACCTGCTTGTTAATGAAAATATCTGATCAGTCACGTGACAGCACCTCAGTGCTTAAAAAACACGTATATATGGTCAAGAGGTTCAGTTGTTGTTCAGAGCAAACATCAGAATGGGGAAAAAATGTGATCTAAGTGACTGAGATCGTGGGATAATTGTTGGTGCCAGACGGGGTGGTTTGAGCATCTCAGAAACTGCTGATCTCCTGGGATTTTCACTCACGAGTCCTCGATAGTTCACAGAGAATGGTGTGAAAAACACAAAACACTCAGTGTGCGGCAGTGCTGTGGGCGACAACGTCTTATTAATGAGAGATGTCACTGGAGTTTACCTGGAGAGAGTTCCGGGGGTCAACGCCCCCGCGGCCCGGTCTGTGACCAGGCCTAACTCAAATAACCACACGTTACAACGATGGTATACAGAAGAGCATCTGTGAACGCACACGTCAAACCTTGAATAAATAATAATAATCTTTATATCTACAAGTACAGGTTACATAGACCATAGCTGACATAGAAAGCCCCATTTTATGCAGTGCATTTCGGGCAAATTAGGTTAATTTTGTCCCCAGGATGGGACTCACACCAGTCGACTAACACCCAGGTACCTACTTACTGCTAGGTGAACAGGGACAGCAGGTGTTTAAAAAAAATCACGCTCTAATAGTTCCACCCCTACCGGGGTTCGAGCCACAGACCTCAACATTTGAACTGGGTGCGCTAGCAACCGAGTTACGGGCTACGGCAGCAAATACCACACCTGGTTCCACTCTGTCAGATAAGAACGTGGAAACTGAGGCTACAGTGCGCTCAGACTCACCAAAACTAGACAGATGAAGACTGGAAAAACATCGCTTGGTCTGATGAATCGTGATTTCTGCTGCGACATATAGATGGTAGAGTCAGATTTTGGCGTTAACATTTAGGATGTGGTGGAACTGGAGATTGTGCAACTGACAAATCTGCAGCAACCATGTGATGCTGTAATGACAACATGGACCAGTATCTCTCAGAAATGTTTCGAGAATCTTGTAGAATCCATGCCATAAAGAATTCAGACTGGGCAAAGGGGTATATGGCCCTAGTCAGTACTAGAAGGGTGTGCCTAATAAAGTGACCACTGAGTGCATATACAATGAGAGTTGTAGGTCTCTCAGTGTATTAATATTTTAGTACATAATTTTAAGCTTTTACAGCTCTGTTATGCAGTACATTATGCAGAATCTAACCTAGGATAATCTAGCAAAGCCAATAAGAGAGACGTATTTCAAGAGGATTTAAACCCAGTTAACCAACGAACAAATTCCAGATATTGTATATATGATTGATATATAAAGTAAAAGGACACAAGTGCAACTAATGTGACATTTTATTGTGGCAACGTTTCGCTCTCCAGGAGCTTTATCAAGCTTGATAAAGCTCCTGGAGAGCAAAACGTTGCCACAATAAAATGTCACATTAGTTGCACTTGTGTCCTTTTACTTTACATATTGACGGTAATTCTACCAACTTTATTATGATTGATATACATGTAAAAATAACATATCGTCTTCAGTTCACCTTTGTCAATTTACAAGTAAGAACGGTAGGGATGACCGCGCAAAACGATAAACAATTATTTTAACATTAAACCATTACTTACTTAAAGGAACCCAGTGGAAATAAGTCACTCTGAGTTTTTTTGGGTTATCCTAGGTTCTCTGCACATATGCTGCTATGTATGATAATCTATGTAACTGTATTTGTTTATACCTGAATAAACTTACTTAACCAAACATCATTAATATGTTTTAGTTTACCGAAATATTATTCCGTTTTCTCAGACACGTTCATAAAGAAAACGAACTTATAGAAATATGAGAGGGTAGACTCGTGTTAGGTACAAAAACTCCATGGTTAAGTTTATTCAGGTACAGGTACACAGAAGGGTAATTATAATATACAGCGTAAATTATCTACGATAACCCAAAAAATCAGACGAAGTGATTTATTTCTATACGGGTCTTTGTAATATTTAAATCCTAGCTGTACATATAGAGCACTAAACCCAGAGTGATCCAAGAAAGCCATCCCGTAGCTCGGTTACTATCGCACTCAGCTCACACATTAAGGTCCGTGATTCGATCCCCAGTACGGATGGAAACTTAGGACGTGTTTCTTTAAGACACATGTTGTCCCTGTTTACCTAGCAGTAAAATAGGTACCTGGGTGTTAGTCGACTGGTGTGGGTCGCATCCTGAGGACAAAGTTGACCTAATTTTCCCGAAATGCCCTGCATAACAAGGGACTATCTATACAGTCATTGATGTCAGCTAGGCCTGTATACCTTGTACATGTACTTGTAGAAATAAAGATTATTATTTATGTGGTTTATTTAGACTGGAATACTCTGATCCTCTTTCTCACTCTTTAACCCACAAAAGTCAACTAAGACCTTAGTATCTATTTACTGCACCGTGAAATATCACACTGTTTGACTTTACTGAGTTATCTTACGTTAAATTCTATATAATTTATTATATATACCCATTATAAGTTTCAAATTATGTAGGAGGCATATATATCACCCTGCCCGGGCATCGAACTCTTGTACTTTCGATTGTTCAAGTCTTATACTGGTTTGGCTTAAAATTACCATGGTACCTTGGTACAGAGGATATCTTATACGACTCTATTTTAGACAACTTACTGGCATGAACTGCTAGTGCCCCCCCCCCCCCACCTGTGACGCAGTCTTCAACTGATGCATTTCACTTCTGGCTCCAGTATATCTCTGTATATCAGTATATCTCTGTTTTAGCCTCAATGACTGAACACCTAACCTTCTATCAAGGCTTAGAGACTCATCACCCTCATATTACCTCTCCATCTCTTTTGACTCCACCATAAAAGTTTCTTCTGCACTCATCTGAAGAAACCTGCTGTTCTGGCGTAACGTTTGGGCCAAATAATATCCCAGTACCACACATGTTTTATTCCTCAATTCTCTATTATTAATAAATTTATTTGGGTACAGATACACATAAATATGGTTACACAAATTATCACACATAGTAACATATTTACAAGCATTATCTCTAAATCCCCAGCAGCACTCGAACCTGCAAATTCTGCATCAGAGTACACAGTACTTTATCTACAACGCTAGATCTCGGGAGTCTGGCGTTGCGGACAAAGTACTGTGTACTCTGATGCCGAGTTTTCAAGTTCGAATCCTGCCGTGGCCTTAAAGATAATGTTTATAAGAATTGTTAAGCATAGTAACATATGTGTAAATTACCTGGGATAACCCAGAAAAAAAAATAGAGAAAGTGACGTATTACTACAAAAATATTGGTTTTACTGAATAGTTTACTTTCTTATCTTCGTAGATAAAAACGAAACTTTGCGAGTTGCTGCCCATGAGCGTCTTGGGGAAGTGTTGAGGATTCTGAGGTCTATCTTAGAGAGGTACAGCCCCATCCAACACAACGAGCTGCTGGCCGCCGCCTCACACCTCATCTCTCACGTCAATGGTAAGTACCTCCTGGTTAGGTAAGGTAAGGTTTCAGACGGGTCATCGCAAGACTGAGACCCGTGCCAGGACTACGGTCTTGGCGAACATTATACATACATAAGGTAAGGTTTGTCAGGAAACAGGACAAGTGTTTCCTGATGTGCGTCTTAGACACACGATGACCCACCACTTGAGCTTTTGGTCATTTGGCCGAGGCCTTCCGCTCTGGTTACCCTTTGGGTAACCAGAGGTCGTTCTTGCTGTAACACGCTATAGTGCCCTCAAACTGATTGTTTCGCTGGTCTATCTGAATAGGTCACGAGATGACCTGACGGGGTCGTCATAAGATAGGTCGTTATTGTAACTCCACTGTGCACAGGGTGACACACAGGTCGCACAGGTACCTACTTACTGCTAGGTGGACAGGAGCAACAAGTGTACAGAAGCAAGTCCAATGTTTCCACCCATGCATAGGATCGAAACCCCGGACAATCAGTGGGTTCTCGTGAATGTACATTCTCATGCCCTCTACAGAGATACTGACAGTCTGCTGTATATATCAGTTATTTTATGTATGTCCCACGAAACTAGAAATAACACGATTGTAAACATCTGGATAACAATTTATGTCTCACAAAACTTGCAATGACACAATTGTAAACAACTTGGTTCGAATCCTGTTCATTCTCAGAATTATTAATCTGTGCACTTGTGTTTTTGCTCAATTGTGGCTGCCTTCAGAATCCTGCACTTGAAATCTATCATCCTAATACAACAGCAGTGCTACTTCCTGGTTTATGAAGCAGTGAAAGACGCAAGTCCATCGTGAGTGCGTATTTGTGTTCCTCCAGAAAATATGGAATGGCAATGGGTTCGCCACTCAGTGCCATCTTGGTCAATATTTACTTGGAACGCCTGAAGAAAGAGAACTTCAGGAGTATAATCCCAGAGACTTACTTGTCCCAGCACACTTCCATCTTGGACATTTTTCCATACTCCTGCATAAGAGAAAATAAGTTACAATGAAAATAATCCTTCCTTTTCTTCTTCGTGATATGTGCAGTTTACTTAAGAGGTTTATTCTCCTGAGGACTGGACGAGTCGCTTGTTAGTTATCACTCTTGTTGTGTTGGCTCAGTGATATATATTGTCACTTGTTGTATTGATGCAGTAATATGTGCAGTTACTGGTGTCACTTGTTGTGTTCATCCAGTAATATGTGTTTTACTGTTGTCACTTGTGTTGATACAGTAATGTGTGTAGTTACTGCTGTCACTTAGGTAAGGTTTGTCAGGAAACCGAACAAGTGTTTCCTGACGCGGGTTTTAGTCATACGAAGACCCGCAGCTGTGGTTTTTGGTCATATCTGACCAAGGCATTCCGTTGGCTTACTGGTCCACTTTAAAATAATATGGTTGAATATAATAGATTGTTATCACCTATTGTGTTGGTGCAGTAACGTGTGTTGTAACTATAACTCACGAAATCGTAATGACGCGATTGAAAACAAAGCACGGTACAGGTGGAGATTGAACTCGCGGCTTGAGCTCACTTGCCGCGTATTCAATCCCACCCGTACCGCGGTTTATGTGTTGTCACAATTGAGTTGGTTCAGTGATGTACTCTTGCCTCTGTTGAGTACATAGACTGTAATATTATCTGTGTTTAGTTATGGCCCAACATATGGTTGCCTGTAAGAAGATAAGATTTCGTTCGGATTTTTAACCCCTGAGGGTTAGCCACCCAGGATAACCCAAGAAAGTCAGTACGTCATCGAGGACGCATCCCCCAGGATGCCACCCACACCAGTCGACTAACACCCAGGTACCTATTTGCTGCGAGGTGAACAGGACAACAGGTGTAAGGAAACGCGTCGAAATGTTTCCACCCCGCCGGGAATCGAACCCGGGCCCTCCGTGTGTGAGGCGAGAGCTTTAGCCACCAGGCCACTGGTGGATTTTAAGTGGCAAGTCATGTCTAAAACAGTGGTACAGAAAATGATGCATCATTCCCGGAACGTAAATTGTCACACTTTTTAGTTTGGTTAATAAATAATAATAATTAACAACACTTCGGGCGACACTGAATACTACACATGGAAAGCCTATTAATAATCAATAATTTTTATAGTTTGAGCAGATCAACTTAAATACGAAAAATATACAGGCCCGGTGGCCTGGTGGCTAAAGCTCCCGCTTCACACACGGAGGGCCCGGGTTCGATTCCCGGCGGGTGGAAACATTCCGACACGTTTCCTTACACCTGTTGTCCTGTTCACCTAGCAGCAAATAGGTACCTGGGTGTTAGTCGACTCTTGTGGGTCGCATCCTGGGGGACAAGATTAAGGACCCCAATGGAAATAAGTTAGACAGTCCTCGATGACGCACTGACTTTCTTGGGTTATCCTGGGTGGCTAACCCTCCGGGGTTAAAAATCCGAACGAAATCTTATCTTATCTTATCTTATATAGTGAACCTCCGTAAAGTTAATCTTATTGTATCATAGTGTGCCCCATAGTTCAGTACGTTTTCTTAAAAAGTGCTTCAGAGAAAACGATACTTTTCCACGATGGTAAACTATAATTAATGAATCACAATAACTTATTCTGTATTCCCTTCCACACGCTAATAGTTCATTACCACTATAACTTGTTCATTATTATTATTATTATAATCAAGGGGAATATAACTTGTTCAGCTATCAAAACTCTGCGGTCCAGTCCCTGGAGCCATTATGTACCTCTGTAATCTTTTAACTACGACCCACGCCCTAAGTATGGGGTGCATAATAAAGATATTACATTTATATTTATCTTCCTTCCACTGCCACTCCCTGCTCCATTTATTAGTAACAGGCGAAATTATTTACAGACATTGTCTCTCAGTCCAGAGTAGAATTTGAACCTGCACACTGCATCAAAGCAAGCAGTACTCTAACCACAGGGCCAGACCCCTGGTAAGTATGAGTGCCTAGCCGAAGCTAGGCACTTACTAGGCGGTGGACCTCACACCCCGGCGCTCCAGGCCTGTGATACGTTATTTCATCAGTACGGGATTCACCACCTATCTTCGGCTAAGCGCTCATACTTATCTGGAATCTGGCTGTGCGGCTAAAGTACTGTGTACTTTAAAATAAAAACTATTTTTGGTAACTATAAAATGAAGCAGGGAGTGGCAGTGGAAGGGAATACAGAATAAGTTATCATGATTCACTAATTATAGTTTACCCTCGTGGACAAAAATATCGTTTTCTCTGAAACACTTTAAGAAAACGTATTGAACTATGGGGGTCTTGCCGTGTGGGTAAAGTATTGTAAGTTAATATTTTCTTCGGATTTTTAACCCCGGATGGTTAGCCACCCAGGATAACCCATGAAAGCTAGTGCGTCATCGAGGACTGTCTGACTTATTTCCATTGGGGTCCTCAATCTTGTCCCCCAGGATGCGACCGCCTCCAGTCGGCTAACACCCAGGTACCTATTTGCTGCTAGATGAGATAAGATAAGATTTCGTTCGGATTTTTAACCCCGGAGGGTTAGCCACCCAGGATAACCCAAGAAAGTCAGTGCGTCATCGAGGACTGTCTAACTTATTTCCATTGGGGTCCTCAATCTTGTCCCCCAGGATGCGACCCACACCCAGGTACCTATTTGCTGCTAGGTGAACAGGACCATAGGTGTCAAGAAACGTGTCGAAATGTTTCCACCCACCGGGAATCGAACCAGGGCCCTCCGTGTGTGAAGCGAGAGCTCTAGCCACCAGGCCACCGGGGTTTATTGAGGTATACACAAATACAGGTAGATTATCATACATAGCAGTATATGTGTAGAGAACCTGGGATAACCCAAAAAAGTCAAAGTGACTTATTTCTACTGACCATGGACCCCTGGAGAAAAAGTAACTTAGATTTTTTGGGTTATCCTAGATAATTTGCCAGCATGTTATTATGTATGATAATTGTACCTAGGTGTACCTGTACCTAAATAACCTTACTTAACCCCCTTAACCATTCTGACATCAGAGGTCAGCGTTACCTTGCCTAAAATGCTCTGCATAACCATGGATTTTCTACGTGTATCGTCGACTATCACACATTTATACAGAGACAGACAATATAATAACCTATGTGACATGTCAAGATATCTTATTAATGAAAATTCAAGATACCAGATATGCTCAGCAAATTTCCTAAATTTGCTTGTAACAGATAAGGCCCGGTAGCCTGGTGGCTAAAGCTCCCGCTTCACACACGGAGGGCCCGGGTTCGATTCCCGGCGGGTGGAAACATTTCGACACGTGTTTCCTTACACCTGTTGTCCTGTTCACCTAGCAGCAAACAGGTACCTGGGTGCTAGTCGACTGGTGTGGGTCGCATCCTGGGGGACAAGATTAAGGACCCCAATGGAAATAAGTTAGACAGTCCTCGATGACGCACTGACTTTCTTGGGTTATCCTGGGTGGCTAACCCTTCGGGGTTAAAAATCCGAACCAAATCTTATCTTATCTTAGATATGTAGATAAAAGACCCATATGTACACCTGTTATCCCTTTTGGGGCCTAGTTCCTAGGCCTTTTGTGTATCCATATGCTCGTGCGCTACCGTCCACATGATGGATATGGGATGCACAATAAACTAGCCACTTCGGTGGCAAAATCTAAATCTAAAAATCTAATCTATCACACATTTCTGTACAAATAATGTATCATGTGGAAATAAGTTTTGAGTTTGAAGGAGTTAGTTGAGTGTTGTGGGTAAGATAAGATAAGATTTCGTTCGGATTTTTAACCCCGGAGGGTTAGCCACCCAGGATAACCCAAGAAAGTCAGTGCGTCATCGAGGACTGTCTAACTTATTTCCATTGGGGTCCTTAATCTTGTCCCCCAGGATGCGACCCACACCAGTCGACTAACACCCAGGTACCTATTTGCTGCTAGGTGAACAGGACAACAGGTGTAAGGAAACGTGTCGAAATGTTTCCACCCGCCGGGAATCGAACCCGGGCCCTCCGTGTGTGAAGCGGGAGCTTTATCCACCAGGCCACCGGGCCACCGCATCCTGGAGGAGGATCTAGAGACCACAAGATAGATAAGACAAATTGTGTTATCCTGTGTTATTAGACTCATTCTTCCTTCTCTTATCTTCCTCTAATCCCTCCTCTTTAAAAGTAATTGCTTCCTTCCCTCTCCATCTTTCTCTATAACCAACACACAGAGAGTCGCTTATCGCAGACGGAGGATCAAGCCTCCACGACTCAATGTATTAAATTTACGATAACCAATTATTTTTATGTAAAAGACGTGCCCTACAATGTGGGCAGTGTGTAGGGCGGGTAGTGTGTAGTGTAGGCAGTGTGAAGGGTTGGCAGTGTGTAGGGTGGGCAGTGTGTAGGGTGGGCAGTGTGTGTGCAGGGTGGGCAGCGTGTAGGGTGGGCAGAGTGTAGGGTGGGCAGTGTGTAGGGTGGGCAGTGTGCAGGGTGGGCAGTGGGTAGGGTGGGCAGTGTGCAGGGCGGGCAGGGTGCAGGGTGGGCAGCGTGCAGGGTGGGCAGTGTGTAGGGCGGGTAGTGTGTAGTGTAGGCAGTGTGTAGGGTGGGCAGTGTGCAGGGTGGGCAGTGTGTAGGGTGGGCAGTGTGTAGGGTGGGCAGTGTGCAGGGCGGGCAGTGTGCAGGGTGGGCAGTGTGCAGGGTGGGCAGTGTGCAAGGTGGGCAGTGTGTAGGGTGGGCAGTGTGCAGGGCAGGCAGCCTCCAGGGTAACTGGATATACAAGAAGTGTGTTTAGGATGGTGTAATATACTGTCTTGAAGAATATACTTGTTCAATACTCCAGCTCAGAGAGAGAGAGAGAGCGCACCAATTTGTGGTTGCAGGGGTCTAATCTCAGCTCCTGGCTCTGTACTCACATATTTGAGGTTGCAGGGGTCGAGTCTCAGTTCCAGGGCTACGTCTCTCAACTTGACAAGTTGCCAGATATGTTTCCGCCTAGCCTCCTGGGATATATCGTACCCGTTCTTAAAACTAGTCATGGGAACTGCCTCTATGCCGCACGCGCTCGCGCCTGTTTGTTTGTGTGTATGTGTGTGTGTGTAAAATAAGACATGGCTAGCGGGCAGCGTTTACCTCACAATATTATGTAAACACTGGGTAAATAGTGACGCCAATGTCAGGGGTGCCAATGTGAGAGTGCCAGGGTGTGTGTGTGCGCGCGCTCAGTCAAGCGTGGCACTGATGAGTGCCAACCTCTCAACCAAGTGGCACTATTTGCTTTCCTGCCACCACTATAACCTGGCCCACACCTGCCACCACTGTAACTTCGCCCACAGTGTATCTTGCCTTTTTCTCTGATAGCTGAAATGTGCTAGTTAGCTGGGGTGTATGCGAGCAGCATAGCCAGCCAGAGGGAAAATGAATGCTCTCTCGGGTTTATTAAAGCGAGGAATGCAAAGTTACCTACACTTGTAACAACCTGGGCGGAGGTGGGTAATTACCACGGAGTAAGAAGACGAAAGATGATTTTTAACTTAGTCCTGCCTGTCGTTAGAGAAATGTTGCAAGCGTCTAAACAGATTTATTTCAGTTAACCTTCAAGGACAAGTTCAGGAACAGTTAAGTTTAAGCCAGATTTGAGGCTTCGTTACAAGTACAGTCATGCGTCGCTAAACGACGGAGATACCTTCTGAGAAATGCGTCGTTGGGCGATTTCATCGTTGTGCGAACGTCACAAATCTAGATAATATAGCCTACTACAAACCTAGGCTATATAGTATAGCCTATTGCTGCTAGGCTACAAACGTCAGGAGCTATGGTGAACAAAACAACGCAAAATTAAATCAGGCACAAGGGACAATGATGTTGTCAAGATACGTGGTAAACGACTAACACCCCATACTGTTTTACAGCAAACTTATTTTTGTGAGTAGAAAGAGCATACTTTAGAATAACTAAAAATACAGTATAGTAAATACATGAACCAGTAACATCACCACAAACACTTGAGCAATGCGTTACGCTATGACGTCACTAGGCAATAGAAATTCTTAGCTCCATTATAATAATCTTATGGGATCACCGTCGTATATGCGGTCTGTCGTTGATCGAAACGTCGTTATCCGGCCCATGACTGTACCTCTGGCAGGTTGGCAGACGCACGCATGATGATCAAACTAAAGAGGATTTGGTCAATCTTATGTTTAGTATCTAGAACATTGCTTCGTTGCTTGTCTACTTATTGAGGAATTCTGAGATAGACAGTAGTTATCTAAATAACATGTCCAGGTGAAATTCCACAGTCACTTAAAACAACGGATATAGCCCCACTCCATAAAGGCAGCAAAGCATTAGCTAAGAACTATAGACCAATAGCTCTGACGTCCCACATCATAAAAATCTTTGAAAGAGTGCTAAGAAGCAGGATTGCAAATCACCTGGATTCCCAAAATCTGCACAATCCAGGGCAACATGGGTTCAGGGCAGGTCGCTCCTGCCTCTCACAACTACTGGATCACTATGACATGGCCTTGGATGCACTGGAAGAAAATCAGAATGCAGATGTAATATACACAGACTTTGCAAAAGCATTTGACAAATGCGATCATGGCGTAATAGCCCATAAAATACGTGCTAAAGGAATAACTGGGAAAGTGGGGAGATGGATCTTCAACTTCCTAACAAATCGAACACAAAGAGTAGTGGTCAACAAAGTTAAATCGGAGGCTGCCATAGTGAAGAACTCTGTTCCACAAGGCACAGTACTCGCCCCCATCTTATTCCTTATCCTCATATCAGACATAAACAGAGATATACACCACAGCACCGTATCATCCTTTGCGGATGATACTAGGATCTGCATGAGGCTGTCATCTGCTGAGGACGCGGTTAACCTCCAAGAAGATATAAACAAAGTTTTCCAGTGGGCAACGGTAAACAATATGATGTTCAATGAGGACAAATTCCAACTACTCCGTTATGGAAAACTGGAGGAGATAATAACTAGAACAGAGTATACTACTGACTCCGGCCATACAATAGAGCAGAAAAATAATGTAAGGGACCTGGGAGTAGTAATGTCTGAGGATCTCACTTTCAAGGATCACAACAGTGCCACGATCGCACGTGCAAAGAAAATGATAGGATGGATAATGAGAACTTTCAAAACGAGAGATGCCAAGCCCATGATGATCCTTTTCAAATCACTTGTTCTCTCTAGGCTGGAATACTGCTGTACATTAACATCTCCATTCAAAGCAGGTGAAATCGCAGATCTAGAGAGTGTACAGAGATCCTTTACTGCACGTATAAGTTCTGTCAAGCACCTTAACTACTGGGAACGCTTGGAAGCACTTGACTTGTACTCGTTGGAACGCAGGAGGGAGAGATATATCATAATCTACACTTGGAAAATCTTGGAAGGAATGGTCCCAAATCTGCACACAGAAATCACTCCCTACGAAAGTAAAAGACTGGGCAGGCGATGCAAAATGCCGCCAATAAAAAGTAGGGGCGCCATTGGTACACTAAGAGAAAACACCATAAGTGTCCGGGGCCCAAGACTGTTCAACAGCCTCCCATCAAGCATTAGGGGAATTACCAATAAACCCCTGGCTGCCTTCAAGAAAGAGCTGGACAGATACCTAAAGTCAGTGCCGGATCAGCCGGGCTGTGGCTCGTACGTTGGACTGAGTGCGGCCAGCAGTAACAGCCTAGTTGATCAGGCCCTGATCCATCGGGAGGCCTGGTCATGGACTGGGCCGCGGGGGCGTTGATCCCCGGAATAACCTCCAGGTAACCTCCAGGTAGGTGTCATATTAGTGAAAAATATGACGCAGAATATTCTGAGCAGGTGTCATAAACTGATTTTGTAACACATGCAAAGATAATTTGGAAATTATATCTACTCATATATACTTCTATTAACCGTTATGAAAGGTTTAGTGTCTAGGAACTCTGAGTATCCACATGTTCTTGCGCTGCCATCCCTGAAGCGCAGAGTAAACTAGCTACTACCCTCCACAGGATGGTCATGGGTGGTGAAATCAAGCCGTTATCTTTGGTTTATAATTAGACGCTCTAAACACTACAAGCTACTCAAGAAAGCTCTCATTACAAATATTTCCCATATCCACACAAAAAGTGCTGCGTTTAGTGACTTAATTAATAATAATAATGATGATATTATTATTATTATTATTATTATTATTATTATTGTCTTAAAATGTACATTTTAATGCTGCTGCTCCTCCTGCTTTTCCTCCTCCTTCTCCTGCCCCTTCTGCCGCCGCTTCTCCTCCTCGTCCTGCTTTTCCTCCTCCTCTTCCTGCTCCTTCTTCTTTTGGTGACTCCTGCTGTTCCTCCTGGTGACTCCTGCTGTTCCTCCTGGTGACTCCTGCTGTTCCTCCTGGCGACTCCTGCTGTTCCTCCTGGCGACTCCTGCTGTTCCTCCTGGTGACTCCTGCTGTTCCTCCTGGTGACTCCTGCTGTTCCTCCTGGCGACTCCTGCTGTTCCTCCTGGTGACTCCTGCTGTTCCTCCTGGTGACTCCTGCTGTTCCTCCTGGTGACTCCTGCTGTTCCTCCTGGTGACTCCTGCTGTTCCTCCTGGTGACTCCTGCTGTTCCTCCTGGCGACTCCTGCTGTTCCTCCTGGTGACTCCTGCTGTTCCTCCTGGTGACTCCTGCTGTTCCTCCTGGCGACTCCTGCTGTTCCTCCTGGCGACTCCTGCTGTTCCTCCTGGCGACTCCTGCTGTTCCACCTGGTGACTCCTGCTGTTCCTCCTGGTGACTCCTGCTGTTCCTCCTGGCGACTCCTGCTGTTCCTCCTGGTGACTCCTGCTGTTCCTCCTGGTGACTCCTGCTGTTCCTCCTGGTGACTCCTGCTGTTCCTCCTGGTGACTCCTGCTGTTCCTCCTGGTGGTGGTGGTGGTGGTGCTGGTAACTTGTCCCCTCAGCTCCACAATGGTACATTACTCACTGTGGTAAGCAGCTTACTCACACTGGCATACATTAAAACACTCTTCTTCTAACACAATGTTCCACACAATTTTACATTTTTTCCCACTTCATTCCGCCTCTCTTGACACTTTACACTGCTTTATTCTGTCTCACTTTACAATACTTCCTACAGACACGTCACAATATTTCACACAGACACGTCACAATATTTCACACAGACACGTCACAATACGTCACAAACACTTTACAATACGTCACACAGACACTTTACAATACGTCACACAGACACGTCACAATACGTCACACAGACACGTCACAATACGTCACACAGACACGTCACAATACGTCACACAGACACGTCACAATACGTCACACAGACACGTCACAATACGCCACATAAGCACTTTACAATACGTCACACAGACACTTTACAATACGTCAGACACGTCACAATACGTCACACAGACACGTCACAATACGTCACACAGACACGTCACAATACGCCACATAAGCACTTTACAATACGTCACACAGACACTTTACAATACGTCAAACAGACACGTCACAATACGTCACACAGACACGTCACAATACCCCCACACTCTACGCCATTTTAAATTTTAATCCATTTTTTAACTGAAACAATAATGTTTATCCCATCCAGTCGACGCATCTGCACCTTCTCAGAATTTTACAAACACAAATCACTAACTACAAATCAAAGAATTGTGTGCCAGATGTTAATACAATTAAGCAGAATTCTCTACACACAAACAAGGATAAATAAGGATTAATCTGAATCCACTTTCGTAGAATTTGACACGACAAAAGAAATTTTTAGCGTCGGTAAATCTGATTTGAAAACTGACTGTGTGGCAACCCTGAGCGAGGAGCCTGGCAGGGTCAGGAGCCAGGACTCGAACCTTGTAACCTCATGTAGGAGACTGCGGTTTATGAGACTGTTGGTACAGCTAACTTTGTTTCCTTAACACATCCATGAGTTAGGTTATTTGTTTTATTGTCATACTGAATTACATTGGATGGTTCACCTTGTATATTTCATCACACCGGATGGTTCACCTTGTATATTTCATCACACCGGATGGTTCACCTTGTATATTTCATCACACTGGATGGTTCACCTTGTATATTTCATCACACCGGATGGTTCACCTTGTATATTTCATCACACTGGATGGTTCACCTTGTATATTTCATCACACCGGATGGTTCACCTTGTATATTTCATCACACTGGATGGTTCACCTTGTATATTTCATCACACCGGATGGTTCACCTTGTATATTTCATCACACTGGATGGTTCACCTTGTATATTTCATCACACTGGATGGTTCACCTTGTATATTTCATCACACTGGATGGTTCACCGTGTATATTTCATCACACCGGATGGTTCACCTTGTATATTTCATCACACTGGATGGTTCACCTTGTATATTTCATCACACTGAATGGTTCACCTTGTATATTTCATCACACCGGACGGTTCACCTTGTATATTTCATCACACTGGATGGTTCACCTTGTATATTTCATCAAACCGGATGGTTCATCTTGTATATTTCATCACACCGGATGGTTCACCTTGTATATTTCATCACACCGGATGGTTCACCTTGTATATTTCATCACACTGGATGGTTCACCTTGTATATTTCATCACACCGGATGGTTCATCTTGTATATTTCATCACACCGGATGGTTCACCTTGTATATTTCATCACACTGGATGGTTCACCTTGTATATTTCATCACACCGGATGGTTCACCTTGTATATTTCATCACACCGGATGGTTCACCTTGTATATTTCATCACACTGGATGGTTCACCTTGTATATTTCATCACACTGGATGGTTCACCTTGTATATTTCATCACACCGGATGGTTCATCTTGTATATTTCATCACACCGGATGGTTCACCTTGTATATTTCATCACACTGGATGGTTCACCTTGTATATTTCATCACACCGGATGGTTCACCTTGTATATTTCATCACACCGGATGGTTCACCTTGTATATTTCATCACACTGGATGGTTCACCTTGTATATTTCATCCCACTGGATGGTTCACCTTGTATATTTCATCACACCGGATGGTTCATCTTGTATATTTCATCACACCGGATGGTTCACCTTGTATATTTCATCACACTGGATGGTTCACCTTGTATATTTCATCACACCGGATGGTTCACCTTGTATATTTCATCACACCGGATGGTTCACCTTGTATATTTCATCACACTGGATGGTTCACCTTGTATATTTCATCACACTGGATGGTTCACCTTGTATATTTCATCACACCGGATGGTTCATCTTGTATATTTCATCACACCGGATGGTTCACCTTGTATATTTCATCACACCGGATGGTTCATCTTGTATATTTCATCACACCGGATGGTTCACCTTGTATATTTCATCACACCGGATGGTTCATCTTGTATATTTCATCACACCGGATGGTTCACCTTGTATATTTCATCACACTGGATGGTTCACCTTGTATATTTCATCACACTGGATGGTTCACCTTGTATATTTCATCACACCGGATGGTTCATCTTGTATATTTCATAACACCGGATGGTTCACCTTGTATATTTCATCACACCGGATGGTTCACCTTGTATATTTCATCACACCGGATGGTTCACCTTGTATATTTCATCACACCGGATGGTTCACCTTGTATATTTCATCACACCGGATGGTTCACCTTGTATATTTCATCACACTGGATGGTTCACCTTGTATATTTCATCACACTGGATAGTTCACCTTGTATATTTCATCACACTGGATGGTTCACCTTGTATATTTCATCACACTGGATGGTTCACCTTGTATATTTCATCACACTGGATGGTTCACCTTGTATATTTCATCACACTGGATGGTTCACCTTGTATATTTCATCACACCGGATGGTTCACCTTGTATATTTCATCACACCGGATGGTTCACCTTGTATATTTCATCACACTGGATGGTTCACCTTGTATATTTCATCACACCGGATGGTTCACCTTGTATATTTCATCACACTGGATGGTTCACCTTGTATATTTCATCACACTGGATGGTTCACCTTGTATATTTCATCACAATGGATGGTTCACCTTGTATATTTCATCACACTGGATGGTTCACCTTGTATATTTCATCACACCGGATGGTTCACCTTGTATATTTCATCACACTGGATGGTTCACCTTGTATATTTCATCACACCGGATGGTTCACCTTGTATATTTCATCACACCGGATGGTTCACCTTGTATATTTCATCACACCGGATGGTTCACCTTGTATATTTCATCACACTGGATGGTTCGCCTTGTATATTTCATCACACCGGATGGTTCACCTTCTATATTCTATCATTAAGATGATTCTTTCCCTGTTTCCATCTGTATAGAGCTTTATCAAGTCATGTTTCACTGTATAGAGCTTTATCAAGTCATGTTTCACTGTATAGAGCTTTATCAAGTCATGTTTCACTGTATAGAGCTTTATCAAGTAATGTTTCACTGTATAGAGCATTATCAAGTCATGTTTCACTGTATAGAGCTTTATCAAGTCATGTTTCACTGTATAGAGCTTTATCAAGTAATGTTTCACTGTATAGAGCATTATCAAGTCATGTTTCACTGTATAGAGCTTTATCAAGTCATGTTTCACTGTATAGAGCTTTATCAAGTCATGTTTCACTGTATAGAGCTTTATCAAGTCATGTTTCACTGTATAGAGCTTTATCAAGTCATGTTTCACTGTATAGAGCTTTATCAAGTCATGTTTCACTGTATAGAGCATTATCAAGTCATGTTTCACTGTATAGAGCTTTATCAAGTCATGTTTCACTGTATAGAGCTTTATCAAGTAATGTTTCACTGTATAGAACATTATCAAGTCATGTTTCACTGTATAGAGCTTTATCAAGTCATGTTTCACTGTATAGAGCTTTATCAAGTCATGTTTCACTGTATAGAGCTTTATCAAGTCATGTTTCACTGTATAGAGCTTTATCAAGTCATGTTTCACTGTATAGAGCTTTATCAAGTCATGTTTCACTGTATAGAGCTTTATCAAGTAATGTTTCACTGTATAGAGCATTATCAAGTCATGTTTCACTGTATAGAGCATTATCAAGTCATGTTTCACTGTATAGAGCTTTATCAAGTCATGTTTCACTGTATAGAGCTTTATCAAGTCATGTTTCACTGTATAGAGCTTTATCAAGTCATGTTTCACTGTATAGAGCATTATCAAGTCATGTTTCACTGTATAGAGCTTTATCAAGTCATGTTTCACTGTATAGAGCTTTATCAAGTCATGTTTCACTGTATAGAGCTTTATCAAGTCATGTTTCACTCTGTGTAGAGCTTTGTCATGTTTCACTCTGTGTAGAGCTTTGTCAAGTCATGTTTCACTCTGTATAGAGCTTTGTCAAGTGAGACCTTCACTTAGATTCATTTAACTGTGGTACTTGCATATCTTAACACTTGTATTCTGCTGGGAACAGCCAAGATCCTCTTAACTCCTCAGCTGTACTGGTGCTGTACCGGTGTTGTACCGGTGCTGTACTGGTGCTGTACTGCTGTACTGGTGCTGTACTGGTGCTGTACCGGTGCTGTACTAGTGCTGTACTGGTGCTGTACCGGTGCTGTACTGGTGCTGTACTGGTGCTGTACTGGTGCTGTACTGGTGCTGTACCGGTGCTGTACTGGTGCTGTACTGGTGCTGTACTAGTGCTGTACCGGTGCGGTACTGGTGCTGTACTGGTGCTGTACTGGTGCTGTACTGGTGCTGTACCGGTGCTGTACCGGTGCTGTACTGGTGCTGTACCGGTGCTGTACTGGTGCTGTACTGGTGCTGTACTGGTGCTGTACCGGTGCTGTACCGGTGCTGTACTGGTGCTGTACTGGTGCTGTACTGGTGCTGTACCGGTGCTGTACTGGTGCTGTACTGGTGCTGTACCGGTGCTGTACTGGTGCTGTACTGGTGCTGTACTGGTGCTGTACCGGTGCTGTACTGGTGCTGTACTGGTGCTGTACTGGTGCTGTACTGGTGCTGTACTGGTGCTGTACCGGTGCTGTACTGGTGCTGTACTGGTGCTGTACTGGTGCTGTACCGGTGCTGTACCGGTGCTGTACCGGTGCTGTACTGGTGCTGTACTGGTGCTGTACTGGTGCTATACTGGTGCTGTACTGGTGCTGTACTGGTGCTGTACTGGTGCTGTACTGGTGCTGTACTGGTGCTGTACTGGTGCTGTACTGGTGCTGTACCGGTGCTGTACTGGTGCTGTACTGGTGCTGTACTGGTGCTGTACCGGTGCTGTACCGGTGCTGTACTGGTGCTGTACTGGTGCTGTACTGGTGCTATACTGGTGCTGTACTGGTGCTGTACTGGTGCTGTACTGGTGCTGTACTGGTGCTGTACTGGTGCTGTACTGGTGCTGTACTGTTGCTGCACTGGTGCTGTACTGGTGCTGTACTGGTGCTGTACCGGTGCTGTACTGGTGCTGTACTGGTGCTATACTGGTGCTGTACTGGTGCTGTACTGGTGCTGTACTGGTGCTATACTGGTGCTGTACTGGTGCTGTACTGGTGCTGTACTGGTGCTGTACTGGTGCTGTACTGGTGCTATACTGGTGCTGTACTGGTGCTGTACCGGTGCTGTACTGGTGCTGTACTGGTGCTATACTGGTGCTGTACTGGTGCTGTACTGGTGCTGTACTGGTGCTGTACTGGTGCTGTACTGGTGCTGTACTGGTGCTGTACTGGTGCTGTACTAGTGCTGTACTGGTGCTGTACCGGTGCTGTACTAGTGCTGTACTGGTGCTGTACCGGTGCTGTACTGGTGCTGTACTGGTGCTGTACTGGTGCTGTACCGGTGCTGTACTGGTGCTGTACTGGTGCTGTACTAGTGCTGTACCGGTGCGGTACTGGTGCTGTACTGGTGCTGTACTGGTGCTGTACTGGTGCTGTACCGGTGCTGTACCGGTGCTGTACTGGTGCTGTACCGGTGCTGTACTGGTGCTGTACTGGTGCTGTACTGGTGCTGTACTGGTGCTGTACCGGTGCTGTACTGGTGCTGTACTGGTGCTGTACTGGTGCTGTACCGGTGCTGTACTGGTGCTGTACTGGTGCTGTACCGGTGCTGTACTGGTGCTGTACTGGTGCTGTACTGGTGCTGTACCGGTGCTGTACTGGTGCTGTACTGGTGCTGTACCGGTGCTGTACTGGTGCTGTACTGGTGCTGTACCGGTGCTGTACCGGTGCTGTACCGGTGCTGTACTGGTGCTGTACTGGTGCTGTACTGGTGCTGTACCGGTGCCGTACTGGTGCTGTACTGGTGCTGTACCGGTGCTGTACCGGTGCTGTACTGGTGCTGTACTGGTGCTGTACTGGTGCTGTACCGGTGCTGTACTGGTGCTGTACTGGTGCTGTACTGGTGCTGTACCGGTGCTGTACTGGTGCTGTACTGGTGCTGTACTGGTGCTGTACTCGTGCTGTACCGGTGCTGTACCGGTGCTGTACCGGTGCTGTACTGGTGCTGTACTGGTGCTGTACTGGTGCTATACTGGTGCTGTACTGGTGCTGTACTGGTGCTGTACTGGTGCTGTACTGGTGCTGTACTGGTGCTGTACTGGTGCTGTACTGGTGCTGTACTGTTGCTGCACTGGTGCTGTACTGGTGCTGTACTGGTGCTGTACTGGTGCTGTACTGGTGCTGTACTGGTGCTGTACCGGTGCTGTACTGGTGCTGTACTGGTGCTGTACTGGTGCTGTACTGGTGCTATACTGGTGCTGTACCGGTGCTGTACTGGTGCTGTACTGGTGCTATACTGGTGCTGTACTGGTGCTGTACTGGTGCTGTACTGGTGCTGTACTGGTGCTGTACTGGTGCTGTACTGGTGCTGTACCGGTGCTGTACTGGTGCTGTACTGGTGCTATACTGGTGCTGTACTGGTGCTGTACCGGTGCTGTACTGGTGCTGTACTGGTGCTGTACTGGTGCTGTACTGGTGCTGTACTGGTGCTGTACCGGTGCTGTACTGGTGCTGTACTGGTGCTATACTGGTGCTGTACTGGTGCTGTACCGGTGCTGTACTGGTGCTGTACTGGTGCTGTACTGGTGCTGTACTGGTGCTGTACTGGTGCTGTACTGGTGCTGTACTGGTGCTGTACTGGTGCTGTACCGGTGCTGTACTGGTGCTGTACTGGTGCTATACTGGTGCTGTACTGGTGCTGTACCGGTGCTGTACTGGTGCTGTACTGGTGCTGTACTGGTGCTGTACTGGTGCTATACTGGTGCTGTACTGGTGCTGTACTGGTGCTATACTGGTGCTGTACTGGTGCTGTACTGGTGCTGTCGTAGCTGATGAACCATTAATGGAATACTTGACGATATCCTCATTGTCCTACTGAAGTCTGCCAGCTCAGGTTGACACTACTGAAGTCTGCCAGCTCAGGTTGACACTACTGAAGTCTGCCAGCTCAGGTTGACACTACTGAAGTCTCCCAGCTCAGGTTGACACTACTGAAGTCTCCCAGCTCAGGTTGACACTACTGAAGTCTGCCAGCTCAGGTTGACACTACTGAAGTCTCCCAGCTCAGGTTGACACTACTGAAGTCTCCCAGCTCAGGCTGACACTACTGAAGTCTGCCAGCTCAGGTTGACACTACTGAAGTCTGCCAGCTCAGGTTGACACTACTGAAGTCTCCCAGCTCAGGTTGACACTACTGAAGTCTCCCAGCTCAGTCTGACACTACTGAAGTCTGCCAGCTCAGGCTGACACTACTGAAGTCTGCCAGCTCAGGCTGACACTACTGAAGTCTACCAGCTCAGTCTGACACTACTGAAGTCTGCCAGCTCAGGCTGACACTACTGAAGTCTCCCAGCTCAGTCTGACACTACTGAAGTCTGCCAGCTCAGGCTGACACTACTGAAGTCTGCCAGCTCAGGCTGACACTACTGAAGCCTGCCAGCTCTGGCTGACACTACTGAAGTCTGCCAGCTCAGGTTGACACTACTGAAGTCTGCCAGCTCAGGCTGACACTACTGAAGTCTACCAGCTCAGACTGACACTACTGAAGTCTGCCAGCTCAGGCTGACACTACTGAAGTCTACCAGCTCAGACTGACACTACTGAAGTCTGCCAGCTCAGACTGACACTACTGAAGTCTACCAGCTCAGACTGACACTACTGAAGTCTGCCAGCTCAGACTGACACTACTGAAGTCTGCCAGCTCAGACTGACACTACTGAAGTCTACCAGCTCAGGCTGACACTACTGAAGTCTGCCAGCTCAGGCTGACACTACTGAAGTCTGCCAGCTCAGGCTGACACTACTGAAGTCTGCCAGCTCAGGCTGACACTACTGAAGTCTGCCAGCTCAGGCTGACACTACTGAAGTCTGCCAGCTCAGGCTGACATTACTGAAGTCTGCCAGCTTAGGCTGACACTACTGAAGTCTGCCAGCTCAGGCTGACACTACTGAAGTCTGCCAGCTCAGGCTGACACTACTGAAGTCTGCCAGCTCAGTCTGACACTACTGAAGTCTGCCAGCTCAGGCTGACACTACTGAAGTCTGCCAGCTCAGGCTGACACTACTGAAGTCTGCCAGCTCAGGCTGACACTACTAAAGTCTACCAGCTCAGGCTAACACTACTGAAGCCTGCCAGCTCTGGCTGACACTACTGAAGTCTTCCAGCTCAGGCTGACACTACTGAAGTCTGCCAGCTCACCCTGACACTACTGAAGTCTGCCAGCTTAGGCTGACACTACTGAAGTCTGCCAGCTCAGGCTGACACTACTAAAGTCTGCCAGCTCAGGCTGACACTACTGAAGTCTGCCAGCTCAGTCTGACACTACTGAAGTCTGCCAGCTCAGGCTGACACTACTGAAGTCTGCCAGCTCAGGCTGACACTACTGAAGTCTGGCAGCTCAGGCTGACACTACTGAAGTCTACCAGCTCAGGCTGACACTACTGAAGCCTGCCAGCTCTGGCTGACACTACTGAAGTCTGCCAGCTCAGGCTGACACTACTGAAGCCTGC
Source organism: Cherax quadricarinatus (assembly GCF_038502225.1). Taxonomy (NCBI): domain Eukaryota; kingdom Metazoa; phylum Arthropoda; class Malacostraca; order Decapoda; family Parastacidae; genus Cherax; species Cherax quadricarinatus. The sequence goes on along the minus strand of NC_091357.1, from coordinate 13,178,102 downwards.
CAGCTCAGGCTGACACTACTGAAGTCTCCCAGCTCAGACTGACACTACTGAAGTCTCCCAGCTCAGGCTGACACTACTGAAGTCTCCCAGCTCAGGCTGACACTACTAAAATCTCCCAGCTCAGACTGACACTACTGAAGTCTCCCAGCTCAGACTGACACTACTGAAGTCTGCCAGCTCAGACTGACACTACTGAAGTCTCCCAGCTCAGGCTGACACTACTAAAATCTCCCAGCTCAGTCTGACACTACTAAAATCTCCCAGCTCAGGCTGACACTACTGAAGTCTGCCAGCTCAGGCTGACACTACTGAAGTCTGCCAGCTCAGGCTGACACTACTGAAGTCTGCCAGCTCAGGCTGACACTACTGAAGTCTACCAGCTCAGGCTGACACTACTGAAGCCTGCCAGCTCTGGCTGACACTACTGAAGTCTGCCAGCTCAGGCTGACACTACTGAAGTCTGCCAGCTCAGGCTGACACTACTGAAGTCTGCCAGCTCAGGCTGACACTACTGAAGTCTGCCAGCTCAGACTGACACTACTGAAGTCTGCCAGCTCAGACTGACACTACTGAAGTCTACCAGCTCAGGCTGACACTACTGAAGTCTGCCAGCTCAGGCTGACACTACTGAAGTCTGCCAGCTCAGACTGACACTACTGAAGTCTACCAGCTCAGGCTGACACTACTGAAGTCTGCCAGCTCAGGCTGACACTACTGAAGTCTGCCAGCTTAGGCTGACACTACTGAAGTCTGCCAGCTCAGGCTGACACTACTGAAGTCTGCCAGCTCAGGCTGACACTACTGAAGTCTGCCAGCTCAGGCTGACACTACTGAAGTCTGCCAGCTTAGGCTGACACTACTGAAGTCTGCCAGCTCAGGCTGACACTACTGAAGTCTGCCAGCTCAGGCTGACACTACTGAAGTCTGCCAGCTCAGTCTGACACTACTGAAGTCTGCCAGCTCAGGCTGACACTACTGAAGTCTGCCAGCTCAGGCTGACACTACTGAAGTCTGCCAGCTCTGGCTGACACTACTGAAGTCTACCAGCTCAGGCTAACACTACTGAAGCCTGCCAGCTCTGGCTGACACTACTGAAGTCTGCCAGCTCAGGCTGACACTACTGAAGTCTGCCAGCTCAGGCTGACACTACTGAAGTCTGCCAGCTTAGGCTGACACTACTGAAGTCTGCCAGCTCAGGCTGACACTACTGAAGTCTGCCAGCTCAGGCTGACACTACTGAAGTCTGCCAGCTCAGTCTGACACTACTGAAGTCTGCCAGCTCAGGCTGACACTACTGAAGTCTGCCAGCTCAGGCTGACACTACTGAAGTCTGCCAGCTCAGGCTGACACTACTGAAGTCTACCAGCTCAGGCTGACACTACTGAAGCCTGCCAGCTCTGGCTGACACTACTGAAGTCTGCCAGCTCAGGCTGACACTACTGAAGCCTGCCAGCTCAGGCTGACACTACTGAAGTCTCCCAGCTCAGACTGACACTACTGAAGTCTCCCAGCTCAGGCTGACACTACTGAAGTCTCCCAGCTCAGGCTGACACTACTAAAATCTCCCAGCTCAGTCTGACACTACTAAAATCTCCCAGCTCAGGCTGACACTACTGAAGTCTCCCAGCTCAGGCTGACACTACTAAAATCTCCCAGCTCAGGCTGACACTACTAAAATCTCCCAGCTCAGACTGACACTACTGAAGTCTCCCAGCTCAGGCTGACACTACTAAAATCTCCCAGCTCAGACTGACACTACTGAAGTCTCCCAGCTCAGGCTGACACTACTAAAATCTCCCAGCTCAGACTGACACTACTGAAGTCTCCCAGCTCAGGCTGACACTACTGAAGTCTCCCAGCTCAGGCTGACACTACTAAAATTTTCCAGCTCAGACTGACACTACTGAAGTCTGCCAGCTCAGGCTGACACTACTGAAGTCTGCCAGCTCAGGCTGACACTAGTGAAGTCTGCCAGCTCAGGCTGACAAATTTCAACAAATGTTGTATGATGGAATATGAGAGGGAAACACAGGTAGTCCTTGTTGACACTGTAAGTGTCATGTGGCAGAGGGTAGCAGCACATCCCTGTTGTCTCCAATTTTACTCATTACGGTGGCCCGTGGCCTGGTGGCAAAAGCTCTCACTTCACACGGTGAGGGTCCGGGTTCGATTCCCGGCAACGGGTGGAAACATTAGGTCTGTTTCCTTACACTGGTTGTCCATGTTCACCAATGAGTAAAATGGGTACCTGGGTGTCAGTCGACTGGTGTGGGTCGCATCCTGGGACAAAATTGACCTAATTTG